>NC_091492.1:14436789-14588649 GCF_947461875.1 Haliaeetus albicilla
AATAACAAACATAGAATGATGTATGTTTAAAGTACTTTTGAATTATGTACTGCCATATTGTATCCTACTGTAGATTAGAGAAACAACTACCAAGTGCCTCTAAATCAGATGTTTTAGCATAAATGCAGAGTGGGAACAACATAATTACTAATTAATCCTCAGAAATTATTAAAAAAAAAATCAGAGCAAATTAGCTAGAGAAAAAAGGCTCTCTCCTTCCCTCAAACCATCTGCACCCTCCCAGAAAAGGCTGGCAAAACCATCAACATGGGACCAAAAGAGATAACTTGGTTTCTGCTTTGTGCCACTGAGTTTCTAAGAAGCATCTCTTTTTGTGTTACAATGGTCTGAACAGACTTAGAGAGGCAGGAAAGGAAAAACTCAATTAATGTTGGTTGATTATATGACTGAAGAGTTCAGGTATTAATGAAATATAGCCCAACATCTCACCTATTTAATAAAACCCTTTATATGCCAATCACACAAAAAAGGATAAACTACGTATATTTTATTTCGTTTCATGGTGCAAGTTACCTAATGCAGCTTCTACCAAGGCTAAACATGACTATGCAGACGCACAAAGCTCCAAGAGCCTGACTACAGCTCTTCTCAGAGGGTTTTCTGCCTTCTGGCTCTCAAACTAACTTGAAATAAATTGACAACACATTTAACCACTGCAGTGTGTAGCCCTTTCAGAACACAATTAATTAAAAACAAATATAGTAGGTAAGTCCCTCTTTCAAAACTGCTTAATTCAACCACAGGCAGCTTTGAATCTCTACAGCAACAGACACCAGGTACCATCAACAACCCCACAAGCCCTCACTGGGTCCTTGTGCACTGGGAAATACAGTGCCTCCCATCCCAGCCCTACCTGCCTGTCCCACAGGCAGCAAAACAAGCAAGCACTTGTGACAAAGGTACATTGGAAAAAGCTAAGGAGGAAGGAGCAGTAACAGCTCCAGAAATTGCAAGAAGCAGTGGAAGAGGAGTGAAGCAAGCAGTAAGACTAAGAAAGAAGCTCAATAAATACAAACAATAATAATAATAAAAAAATCCTAGCTGAAGAATATTTCTTCCTCAGGCCATGGTTAACAAGCCCCCTTCTCCTGCCCTCCCCACCACACTCAGAGCTGCAGGTTTTCAGGTAAACACCAAATAGTAGTAATATTCAATAAAAATTTTGAAGAGTCAAAAATCAAACTGGGAAGAAAACCAAGACCACTGTGAAGATAGAGTGATAAGGTCATTTGAAAAATCACTATTTTCCTTCTCAGCTTTTGGGTTGGTGCAGAAGGACCATATTGCCACAACACAATATATGTTTACAGCCAGAAGTAGCTTTGTACTATTTCCACTGTCTTCAGCCCCTAGAAGCTAGGAGGGGATAGCCACATTCATCCTAGCTTTCACTAGGGTCTGGCTAAGCTTTGTCTGTCCATCTGAAGAACCATATCCCATGCCTGCCCAGAGCCCTCAGGACCAGTTCCCTCACTGTCCACCAGTGGGATCAGTGACAACCACCTCCACGAGCATCAAAACAAGTCTTCCAGCCCTTTCTGACCAATACTGAACTGCAAGGAATATCAGTGTCTCTAGGGATACAAGAAACAGGCAGAAATAACCACAATGGTCTCAAAAAAATCTTTAGCAATGCTATAGCAAAAATGTGATTAACTCTAAGACATAAGACTTCTGAATTTTAGAAATCTTAACTGTTTTACAACACAGGCTGTAAAAACTGGCTAAAAAGGGGGATTTTCACTTATCTTTACGAATACTATTTTATACTACAAAGGTTTTGCCTTTGTTTGGACACAAGACAAAAGTACCTGTGCATATTTTTCTATTCCTGGTACCATTTATTTCATGGAGGTTTTATTCTTCCCATAAAGCATAGTCACTCTTCCCTAGTAGCTGTCATCCAATTTATTCATCAAAATAACAGATCTGCATTTCAACAGTCATTTGTAGACAAGTTCCAGCATCAAGTTAAAATAATATATTAATAAAAGCAAACTGCAGGACAACTTGGAGAGAATATGAAGGGACAAAAATCACTCCCAGGAGCAGAAAGAAAAAAAAAGTTTTCCAGTTTGCTGCTGGCTCAAAGCCAGATTTCCCCCTCCTGCTGAGCTCTTCAGTAAACCAGGCTCCAGAAGAACATTCTCTGTGCATACTGGAAACTGAAAACTGTACTGAGAGCAGTTGTTTTGTAGGTAGAAGTTTCGTAGCTAGAATAAATTTTCCATCACTGAATCTTCTTTCCTACCCCACCTGCAAAGACCCCAGATATCAGTAATTGCCATGTGTGACAAGCTTGAGCTTTTCTCACCCTTTTTTCTATTCCCCAGCACTCCCACAGCATTATAGCCCCAGCAGCTACCCCCAGGCAAGGGGACAGTGGCAGCACGTCACCTGCACTGCACTGACCTCCCATGCCACATCTGGCTCCTGGCTCTTTGTGTCATGACTATTTGTAGGTACCAGATGCAGTCAGCTGAACATGAGCCAATACAAGGCACTAAGGAGCTCAAATCCACTGTACTCTCCACTGCTTGTTCTCTCATCCTCACTGCCAGTCAAAAGCACATTTTTACTCCCGAGTTCAGCCACGGGCACTGATTCAAAAGGGGCAGATAACAGCTTATTTAAGCTAAGACATTTTTCTTCTTCATTAGGTTTCCTGGTGTGACTGAATGGTGTAGAGGATGCTTTAAGCCTGGAAAGGATGGGAGTGGGTGAAAACATTGAAGAATAGCTACAGAAGTTCTTTTACTCCAGGGAAAAATCTGTTGAATAATGAATTTAACAGGGAGATGACACCACCCAACTATTCCATTGAGATCTGAACATCTTTAATGAATAAAATATTAGCACTAGACAGTACATTTATACTCTCCTATATGAGAGCTTATAAGCAAACCATAAACAAACTATGGCAACAAAAAGGCAACGTACTTGTAAATATTCATGACATTTTCCATTCCACTTTATTTTCATCCTAGAATTTCTCAGGTCCCAAATCTTTTTTTGAAAACAGTTGCATTAAAATAAAAAGTAAAGGTACAAAGGTCAATCTCACCATGCACAATCCTTCTTAATTATGAATTTATGAAGTGATGATTCTTTTTATGAAAAAAGGTGATACCAGAATTAATTAGAAACCATATACTTTAATCCACTACAAGAAATTAATTCATTGTACAAGTGCCTTTGGGATTGCCACTATCTCTAGATTTTTTTTATTTTGGGTTTTTTTTAAATCAGATATTTCTATATCATTGCAAATGATGACAGGAAATGCAGGCCACCATAATGAATTAGTTTATCAGGGAAGAAGCAGGTAGCCTATTGATCACCATAGGTGCAAGGTTGTAACATAACTAGGTAGAAAGACCTGTTTAAATTCTTGTTTCAGAAGAAATGCTCAAAAGCAGCATATTGCTATGGCTGGCAAGTCTCACCCTACCACAGACCAGAATACCAACTGCATCAGCTACACAGCACCTTATATACTCCCTAGATATTATTATAACCTCAGTAATTTTAACAGATTTATTTGAATGGCTATTTTATCTTTTATAATTTGCATACCAAATATTTTCTCTCAATAGTGCTTTTCCATTGAACATTACCATTTCATTGTACTAAGCACACTGATAATCTCATGATATAAATGACTGAATTTATCTTCTCTTGCCATCAGTTATTTGCAAGCAAGAATGCTACTGATATTCAGTAAAGCTGCTGCTGCACTTTCATTTCATATTTAGGGTTTTATTTCACACTGAGGAATACAACATTGCAGTACATCAGACAGCCACCTGGGAGGATGAGGGGAGTTTATGGAAAATTACCATTCTACAGCTTCGAGCCACTTTTGCTTTGGATATCCTTCTGCAAATTTCAGTTTGCAAGGCATAAAGAGGAATAACACTAGGTATATGGCCCCCCTCCAAATTTCCAGCTAGCTTTTTTTGAACTGAAGAATCATCCGTGGAGCTAATATTGCACAGTTTTCTCAAGCTTTGTAAAATCCCGCATCTACACTGGGTTAAGGAAGCTGAGCCAAGCCACGGGGCCAGACACCAGCACAACTTGGTTGCACCTGTATTGGTACAAACCAGCTGTGTTGTAAACACGTACAAAAAGAGCTCAAGTGCCCATACTCAGCACAATCAACACATTGGTTATTTTGTAAGCAACTTCCCACACTTGCTTGCACTTATTTTATGAGAATGAGGTGTCAGAATTTTAATGCCCCATATATTCTGAGAGATAACAAAATGCACTACTTTGAACTTTCTAGTGTTCTGCAGTTTGACTCATTGGCAAATCTTATTTACAGCCATAACACACCGAACAGAACTGCAGTGCTAACAACGTTGACACGCAAAACACCTCCAAAGGGGACAGCTGATGAAAAGGCTTGATAGAAATTTCCTGTCAGTTACAAACTTCCTCTTGGATATTCAGTGAGAAAAAAAAAGAAAGGAAGAACAGCTCCAAACACAGAAACCCAAATAACCTTCAGGTAAGTACCAGAAAGAATTTTATCCACCAACTGCCTTTTGGAGGTCTTGGTCACAGCTGATGAAATGCTGTTTCATCAGCTATATTCATACTGGAGTCATATGCTCTAGGGTAGCTCCATTGATAGCAACAACAGAGCCTACAGTTTTAAACAATTCTCAGATGTTAGATCCTGCAGTTTAAAGAGCTTTGTCATAATAGCATGACAACCATCATTACCCCTGTCATTTTCCACTCTTCAGACAGCCACCATATGGTGTTTTAGCTCAGGTGTAGGCACAAAAAAGGAGGGTTTCAAGGAGGGTTGGGAGGGTGGTGGGGATGTTGTGGTTTGGGTTTTTTAATTATTTTTAGCCCTGAAACCTATTTTTAAAAAGCACAAAACACTCGTGCACCTGAAAATTAGCAAGAAATAACTTCCCATCTTGGTGGTGTCAGACTGAGCAATTTCAGGGTCACAGCTTAAATCTCAAAAAGCAGAAACAATAGTGAAGCAGTAAGAGATACCTCACAGAATGGACTGACTGTGGTCATGCCAACAATTTCTAGGAGTAAACACAATTTAAAATAGTTTGTTCTTAGAACACAAACCAACAGTCACATTACAAGAATTAGTTTAACTTTTTTTAAAAAGTCATCAAAAAACAAAGCAGACTATTGCTCTTTGTGCAAGCATGCTGGACTCCCACATAGCCTCAGTTTCTCAAGACTCCTTTTACATGGGCACCATTACAAAGCTTTTTCCCTGGTTCCATTAGTAAGTGAAAGAGCCAGCAAGGGGATTATTTGCTATTGGGATTATTTATTTCTACTTATTTTCAGTTTGATCCAATGCTTGTTTAAATTCATGGGAATAAAATAAAGTTTCAGACCTATTTTATTTTTTCTTCTTACCTCTCTCAACCTCCTGAACTTTCTTACTTTCTTTTAATGTTTACCTTTCCCCAACACCCTGTTCTTTACTTTTCACATATTTGGACCCATCTCCTCCCTTTGTGTGGCCTCTTCCTCCTGCCCCATATCAACTGCAGTGCAGCAGTTAAATGAGGACTAGAGGGAGTCCTAGGATGTTCTTAGGTCTCATCAACTGCAGGCAGCTTAACTACCACCAACCTTAACTGACAGGCTGACTTGAACTGCAGATTGTTCTCCCAACATCCCACGTACCCACTCTGGAGTAATCAGGAACAGTCAATTTGAGAATTTAGGACACAGTAAGCTGATGCATGACTAGCACATCACTGACATAGCAATTTGTGCAAGCACAGCTACCTTCATCTCAGGCTTAAAACAACAACAAAAAAACCCAACACAACCCACAATCCAACATCCCACTCCCCACCTGCCCCCAAATAAAAAAAAGCCACACCAAAAAGACAAGACAACCAAACAGAACTGTTTAAGTTATCCTAGCTGATCTTCCCTGAATCAAAATCAGGCCTTGATCATGCAAGCTGCTTCACTACAGGTTGGAGAAAATACTAGTCTATGGCATTAGCATGGCTGAACCTGGACAATGACAATCCACATCTGTGGTTAAGCAATAACTAGTCTTACAATCAGGTTGTTCAACTACAGCTTGAAAATATTCTACATGGCAGAAGAGTTGCACAGACAAACACTATTTAGACCACAATAAGTCACCTAATAATAGGTTAGCTTGCAGGTACACAGAGCTCTTAAAACACTCATACTGCAATACGCTCATCTTACTACACAAGAATCTAATTTAATACAGTTGCCATTAAAACAAAAAGTAGGAATTGAAGGGGGGGTTCTCATTTTCTCTAGTAGATACTATAAGTATTTTCCAGTGGCTGAATACTCTCCAGTATTTTCCTTATTTATTTACTTACTGTTATCTACAGTGGTCCCAAAAGAGTCCATTTATGGCAGAACTTGTAATTTGTATTATTTGGACACATATTACTTAGGAAGGTTTGTGTTGGTTTTTTTGTTTGGTTGGTTTGGGGGTTTTGTTTTGTTTTGGGTTTTTTTAAATCAAGAAAAGCTTACAAATAATATTACTTCTACTCGCAATCTAACTCTTTTTCTGTGGTCCAAATAATTCTTCCAATATTCAGGTTACTCTAAGCTGTGAAGCTGTTGCTTTAAAGCAAATGCCAGGCCTGTCCTGGCAGGGGGGAAGTCTATAGGTCAGTTTAGGCTATATTGTTCTGTTCCCAACAGCAACCTTCACTGAAGGTCAGTCAGTCACTGTCAGGCTCCCACTTAAACAGTTCTCAAAATTGTGGGAGTTTTGGTTTTGCTTTTTGTTTGTTTAGTTGGTTTTTTATTTTGTTTTTAAATCCCACAGTTTTTCACTAGTATGTATGTAATACTTGCAGGAAGAACTATTGTTAGAGGTTTGCAAACTTTACGAAAAAGTTTAAGAAAGAAGTGCATGCTACTTGCAGCAAATTTGATTTATTTATCCTCTTTTGTAAACAGAAAAATAACCAGACTTGCTGGGCTGCACATTCCAAATCTCCCCACCTTTTCAGTAATGCAAAGGGAAAAAAGGGAGGGGGGGAGAAAAGGTTGAACACAAGATCCTGTTGTATAATAGGTTGAAAGATCATGCACTTGCCATATGTACATACGCCCATGCAATGCTTTCCATTTTAGTATAGTTATATGCTCCAAGAAAACTGTTTAACAGGCAGCTCAGCTGTTCTCTTCAGCAATGACAATCCCAATGACCATTAAAGGCAGGAAAATATCTGATACTGTCATCCCATCTACACAACGCAGCTTGGAAGAATTAAATTGCTTAGTGTATTTCAAGCCTGCAGTAACGCAAATAGAAGCACACCAAGGCACATCAGGGACATTGTTTACACTGCTTTTTAGGTGTTAATACACTTTTTGATAATGCATGTTTTGTAGGGTTTAGGGTTATTCCATGTGGTGCCCGGATGATAGAACACCAATATGATGATTAAAGTCGCCAGTTTATTGAGCCTAGCTGATCATTCTTATAGTTGCTTAGAAGTTTTGATTGGCTGCTGCATGCAAGCATTTGGTGTCCACACGCACAAGCATAAACTGTGATTGGTTACGTCAATACTGTCCACGCGTATAAATACAAGATACAGTTAGTTATACTCACTCTGTGCACGCACATACACACAGGATATAATTGGCTATGTTAGCTAGAGCATGCGAAACTTGTCTCAGTTCAATTGGTTGAGATAAGCCCCTGAATTGAGGTTGTTTGTGCCAAGTTCCCTTTATCATGGAATGCGCACCTGTGTTTTTCTAATTGGGATCTTTCTTTTTCTGTCTTCCTGTTTATTCTGTTCAAGGCCTTCTAAAGGCATCTGGAATGCTCTTGCGACCATGAGCTACTTTCAGGCCCAGTAACTAAGTTCCATATAATTGAACCCTACAATGTTTCAGAATTATTCCATTAGAAACACACAGAAATGAAAAGTGCTGACAGTCTCCAAGACATTTCAAAGCCATGTTCTTTTTTAAAATAAAAAGCTTAAAGTACTAAACAATTCAAGAGAATAATGCAAATTAAGTGATGATATAGCATTAATAACATTTCTAATAGAACCTTGATACTTTGTGAAGAAGAGTTTTGGGGGTTTGGTGTTGTGTTTTTGTTTTTGGTTTTTTTTAAAACAGCTTGCTCTTTTACAAGTGTTTGTCTCTTCTTTACACTCTCTTGTCTCTACATAGGTGAATGGCATTCCCGATCAAGCAGTAGCAGCTCTGATTTCACTGGTTCCTAAATAAACTTCACTTCCCAAAACTCCACTCCTTCCCACCCACTACAGCTAAGAAGGTCTTTACATGAAGAAATATGTGGGTTCAAGCCGTTAATATTCCTCTTAAGCCACTAAAACCAGATTAATTCAACTACCTCAAGAGACTACTCAGTCCACAATATTGAAACCCCCAAGAGCGTATGACCTTACCTTGTTATTTTAAGTGAAGACACTATTGCTCTTTTATGCTGGAAGAAAGTTGCAATTCAAGATTTTCAATATGTACAAGATTTTAAATAGTGAAGCTGAAGATGTTCAATTTTTTGTCAGGTTTGTGAATCTGTAAAAGATCTCTGGAACTCCTGATCACATGAGTAGGTTTAACAGCTCTAATGAAGATAACCACACAACTCAGTTTCCGGAAAGGAAAGTAGCTCACCACCCAGTAATTCTTGCTCACTACCCCAGGTCCCCTTGTTTTCCTAAGATCACACCCAGATGTGCACGGACAGTCAGATGTTAGATCACTAAACATAGCTAAACTGATGACAGACTCTGCAGCTCACAGATCAGGCAATTCTGGATATCTTTGCAGAAGGCAGCAAGGCTCTTCTTGGCCTAACATCTCACATTTCCATTTTTGCAATGTGCTTTTTGCCAGAGCGCCAAATCTTTCTTGCCCAAGAGATGACTTTATTTTATAGCAGCAAATAGTTACAGTCGTAAAGAGCTTCAGAACAAGAAACAGCATAGAAATAAATAGTATTTGGTATGGTTACCTATTTCTTCCATCTCTAACTCAAACACTAGATTTTTTTTTCTTCCCTTTTTAAAGACCTGGACTGCAGTTGGATCTTCTGCAAGTCAACATATTATTTAATTTGGGAAATGCTAAATAGACCCTACATATATTTTCATAACATCAGCCTGTTGACATCTTTTGTCCTTTGCCTTCTGCTTCCAGGCGTAATTCTACCTTGATTTTTCAGTTTCTCCATTTTCTACAAAACTGCCACTTTCTATGATTATTTCTTGGCATGTCCATTTTTTGAGAACCTTGTTCTCTCCAAAGCAGTAACACTTCCTGCTTTCTTACCAGAAAGCAAAAAAGCTACAGCAAAGTCAGCTTATACTTCACAGCCCATTATGGAACCAGACTGACTTTTCTAAATAAGAAACCATTTTTTAGCATAACTAATGTAGAATTTTGACTATTATTTACTTTCTTTTGAAAGCAAATAGAATATTCCTGTATTCTGCCATCATAGCATTCTTTCCAAAAAGGGAATTAAGCTCAAACATCCTTAGCAAGAACATACTACCATTATGTCATTTCATCCAATTTCTTAGGATAACAACTTGATCGAAACAGAAGAGATCAGGTAAAGAAAATACCCAAATTCATCATTACAAGAGACAACCAAGACACCTGAGGATGAAAAATTCCCCTCATACAAAGCAAATATGGAGGTGCAGATCTGTATCTAGGAATTAATTTTCTGCATAACCATAGAAGACAGGCATCTTCAAAAGCTGAGACAAACATCTACATTTAACTGCTCCAGTGACATGGTACTAACAACATTCCATGAGCTTCTCCATCCAAGTCAGTGGAAAGATCTGAACTCATGCTCTTTTATATACATATATTTCACAACCAGCTGGTGTCACCATCCACCTTAAATTTATGCCAGGTTATAGGAGAAAAAAAGTTTAATGTTTGGAAATAAGAAGCACCGACACTGCATTGTATACACACTCATCTGGCCTTATTTTTGGTTTTAGAAGATCTAAATAAAGAAAATTCCCCAAATAAGTAAATTAAAACTTTTTTACTGCCTTTGTACATTATTATTTTCACTTCCTTTTGTACATTTTTTTTTGTACCGGCAATCCCCGCAAAAATGGATTTATTCTTACATGGAGAAAAATTCACTTTGGGCATAGTGGTATTGGGCATTGCTGGTACCTGGAATCACACTCTTCTACTTCAGGACAGGTTGACTAAGCGCACTAAGGATTACTAACTTGGTTTCTTTATGCCTTTCTTGCACAAAACCATTAGTTAGGAAGATACAGAGAGGGAGATGTTTGTTTTCTCAAACACTCAAATCCACGTGGCAAGACGAATTTCCTCCTAGGATATTTAAACAACTGGCTGATGAAATCCTTAGAGCCATCAGCAGTTTATTTTTGAGAACTCAGGAGAGATGGCTACAGTACAAAAGATTAAACTTAAAGAATGGCAAGCATGGTATACCTATGGAAGAGGAAGAACTGGACAGTTACAGAGAAATAGCAGAACAAATAATGACTGGGTTTCACTGCACAGAAAACAACAAAGAACAGCAAGCAGGATTTATCAAAGACATATCAAGTTAATCTAATCTCCTCCTGTAGACAGGTAACACACATTATAAAAATAAAATAGCAATAATGTTTTATCTACATCTTGACAAGAAAGCACTAAGCCATATTAGAATTATGGCATTGGAACATCTTCTGAAGAAATACAGTATACAACAACCTATATACACGACCAGCCTTTCAGTGAGGACACCAGCAATTTCCTGCCAAAAAGAAACGTTGTGCTGAAGGGGAGTCTGCAGCGAAGAATCCTTTATGTCAGTCCTATTAAGTACCATAATGACATGGTTGATGAACTAAGGATTTTGATTATTCAATCTGCAAACTTTACCAAAGCTGAAAGGGGCAGGAAATATAGTGGGAGCCTGGATAGAAGTCACGGTGATCTTAAATTGGAGATGTGCTCTGGACAAAGACAGATGACCAAAAGGTACAAAACTTCAGCAGAAACAATCAGCTACTGCAGTAAAACTGACATTTTTCTTAATGTTGTATGGCAACACATCACAGTTTAGCATAAAGAAGTGAAGGCTGAGGCAAGAGTCCATGATTACACTGAGGTATATAAGAATCTGCTGCAGAGAACACTTTGCCTTTATGTCCATGTTGAATATGGACAATAGCAGCATTCCTAAACTGTGGCAAAAGTATTCTGAATAAATAGTGAACAAAGTAAAAAAAACAACATAGACATTTAATGGGGAGTACAGGGAATGCCCTGCCAGGAATAGCACAAGTCTATTTGATTCTGCTTCAGAGTATCTGCTTCTGTGCAGTATCAGAGGCTCCTGAAGGTCCTTTCCCAGCCCTGTAATACTGAGGCCTCATGTTTTCTTCCCTGCTCTCCATCTAACATCCTTCTTCATTTCCTTACATCTTTTTCTCCTCCAGTAGCCTTATTTCATCCTCAACACCAGTTTCACCACATTTGTGAATTAACACCTTTGTCATATTAGCAATCATTTTCTAGAAGATCACCAATACTTTAATCTACTACTTTCATTTATATCTCATTATAGGATCCTTAAGCATAACCCACTGAGTTTCTAGCCTTTTGAAATATCAGGTATAGTACAGCTAGGAAGTCCAGCCTGCTGCGATCAGTCTCCCACATGATTCGCCCAATATTAAGGGTACAGTAGCCGAAATGCAAAGTATCCTGGTACTTTTTTTCCTTTCCTATTCTGATAGGAGCAGCAAAAAGAAAACAGAAGTTGCTGTAACTGTCTGGAGATTGAGTACTGGCCTGGCCTCAGCATCCAACCTGAAATTCTCATTTTGTCACATGAAGAGACTAAAATTGCAGCTTGTAACATGTGGGAAAGTTTAGTAGAGCATTAGAGATAAGGAGTATGTATATACACCGAAGAGTAACAAGTACAAAAGTTTAGCTTTCAATTATAGCTCACTGAAAAAGCCACATGTGACAATTTCATGTTTTCCAAATACTCTCCTCCATTTTTTGTGCTCTGCTAGTTTCTATTTAAAGCCACATACTGGTTTCTGTGTAAGACTACTTACAGAATTTGAGTGAAAAATCTACTAATCACCAATAAAATTAGTTGCAGTGAAAAAAAAAGTACAACAGCAATAAACATAGACACAATGGTACTATCCTTGGATTATGTAAAGAGATTGTTAGCATCAGTTAGCACTTTATAATGAAGAAATAAAAAGCATCCTAAAATAAGTAAATGAAATGATAAATTAAGGTTTTAGATATCAAAACTCCCGTCAACTATAAGTGGACTTTCAACTGCATCTCACTAATCACTAAATTCTTGAGAACGCTTACTAATTAAGCTGAAGCAGTTCAACAATTAAAGAAGTTTAGTGGGGTTTTTTTTGGTGTTTTGGCTTTTTTTTTTTTTTAAGATAAGTCTTCAGTGTTTCTAGCATCTCAGGAAGCTGAGATTGGTTGCACTGCAAATCAGTCACCTAAAATACCAAGTAAGATACTTCAAGACAGTTTTCCTGAAGCCCACAGAGCAGAGGAAAGATTATAGCAGATGAGTAACACACAAGCAATTGTTTAATGCTAATAAAAGCCATCTGAATAGCAGAACAGAGAGAAGGAAGAGCAGGGTAAAGAAAAAGACTCCCCAAAAGGCATTCCTGACTGCCTAGCAAGGGCAAGTTCTGCCCAACTTGGGCAGTCCCATCATGGTCTATGACTTCCAGTCTTGCAGAATAGGGATTTCCTGTTTTCACTGAAAAAAATAAGCTGTTTTTAACAGAAAGAGATCGTATAGCTTTATGGCTATACATATTACAATCCAAATGAAGATGAGTAATGAAATGCCTCTTCCTGAAGACATGTCTCTGTTTTAAAATAATTTCCCCTGATTTTTTTTTTAAATCAGACCTCAGTCATTTACTTGTATTCTATTAGCATATCAAAACCTGATTGTAATGGTTCTCTACCCTCCTGTAGCATGTTTCTACAGCATATACAAAGAGGGGGCACAATGCTTTAGGACTTCTAGTCAAAATTAAGAGATAGCTGCAATCATCTGATTAAAAGCGTATAAGGAATTCTATAAACATATGAAATATCAGTTCCCTGAAGTTTATGATAGCATGAATAGGAAAATGATGAGGTGAAAAAAGCAAACATTCAAAAGATTAGCAGGGACTGAAAAAGATTGCTAAAGGGTCTGACCAAGAGTAGTGTTCTGTTCCAAAAGAACAGCTTTAGATCCAAGGATTTCCCCTTTCTGATGCTGAAGTACACTGGAATTACCCACCTCTCCACCCCACCCCACCCCCAGCTCATTTAAATCAATTCAGCCTCTAATTCTTTTTGGTGACTTTCTGGATTTCTATAGAAAGCATCCTGCAATTTTACAAATGCTTCCCCATAATGAAATGAAGACTGTGATTGCACTTATCTGTAACAGAAATTAATATTTTGCCTTTATTATAAACAGACACAGAAACAGACTCTGATGCAGTTGCTTGCACACAAACAAATGAGATCAATTTTTATCCTACCTGAGGGACAATATGATTTCACTAGGCAGTGGGAAGATTAAATTATTTAAAACAAAAGCAAAGTTAAGTATATAGCGAAGATAAATGTGTGTTATTTGCTAGCACACAAGAATGCTAAGCCTAAATGCAACAATTTCCCAGTGAATAAAACTAAGAGACATTTGTGGAGAAGAAAACTCAAACCTTAGACAATTGTGCCCTCCCATCTTCCTCATTAAAAGCTTATATTGAGAACCAATGATTATGACATCTTTTATCTTTAAACAAATGACTGGCTTACATTAAGCTTTTATACATATAGTTAAGAAAGCAATTTTTTGTTTCTGTGCTTACATCAGAATAGTGTTAATACATGTAGCTAGAGATGATCTCTGCCAAAGTCCCCCTCATTTTACAATAGGATTATTTCTAATAATTTTTAGAAATCCAAACCCTCAACACATACACAACATATGCTAAAAAGAGCATTCGAGAGTTAAAATGAAAGTGTATTTCCTTAACAAATGAAAAGGTATTGGGACCTTTTAATAAAAGTAGTGAAGCAAGGTAAGAAATACAATCGGGTTTTAGGCAATATCCTGATTCTTTTAATATTATTTTAAGGAACAACTAAAATTCAAAATACAGGACATCCATTCCTGGCTCCAGATCCAGCTTCATTTCCCCTACACTATCCAGAATCCAAGGTAGAGACAGTAAGTAAAACTGGAGTTATCTAAATGCTACATGTGCCAGTCATATGCTGGCATCCACACTGCTTTTAAATACTCAGGATATTAACAAAGCATAAGAACAATTTAGGTGGGTTCCTGTTGTTCAGGATCTGTGAATTGATTCACCTGAGAGTTTATTTAAAATGTAATGAAGTCAGAAGGAATCTTTCTAAATTTAAACTACGTAACCAACCATAGACGAGACAGAAATGCACATTCACAACAGATTAAGCATAAAAGCGGGTATTTTTCCCCAAGTGTTCATTGTTCAAAAGGGGTTTTTTTTCAGAATCCAACAAGTTGCAGCTGGTTAGAGGCTCAGAGCCAAGAAGACCCATGTATTCACCCAAATGCTCCTATATATATCCACCTAACCTCTCACTCTCATATGGTCCTAATCAGAGTCCATCTTCAATGCATAAACAACCAACTATGTCAAACTAACACAATTAAATTATCCTCTACCCTAGTTAGGAATCTAATTTAAACTGTAATGAGGGCAGGAACATGTCTAGTCCCAATTACAAATCAGCAATAGCTTTGCCAAAACTAATAGAAGACATTATCAGCTCCAAGTAAAGTAAACCTTTAAGACCAGTTGTATCTTTAACATAGTCAGTCATGCTATATTTCTGCCCAGTTATCGCCCCTGTATCTCCTGCTGTTAAGCTGGGTAAGTAGTAAGCATGCAAGCAACTGAACTGGTTAAGTACTACCTCAGCATTGCTGAATACAAAGTTCTCTGCAGCAGTAACTCTACTGTTCAAAGTGATGGTGTGAAGGGAAGAGAGATTCCTACCTGGGGATAAAAATAAAAAGTTACATGGGAAGGGAAAGGGGAAACAGAGGAGATGGTGGAGGTCTGCAATTCAGCAGTCAACAGGTATTTCACTTAGATATCTAACCTTGTACAGGTCAAGCTTACATTTTAATTCTTTTTCCTTTCAAATAGTTTGACACGTGCCTCTCCTCAATAACGCATGTGGCATAGCTACCATTTACAATCAAACTGCTGTCAGTATTGGAAAGCAAGAGTTTGTAGATAACTGCCAACAGCAAGCAATTTTAACTTTGCTTTCACCGTGCTTGTTACACTATAAATTACCTTCACTTTCACACAACTACATTACCATAATGCTATATTCTTTCAGGAAACCCACTGGATGTTTGTACCTCAGAACAGTTTCTTTGAAATTCCTAAGACTATTCATAAGTCAATAAGCATAGGCAGCAAAGTTTGCAGGCAGGTAGACTGTTGTATTACCACTTAAATGTACCAGACACACAAAACTCTCATTTGGCAGTTATAAATAGAAAAGTGTATTAAAATAAAGTCATCCAGGCAATTCACTGGCTAATTGTTCAAATTTACAAAGCAATTGCCACTCTAAAGCATTTAAAGGCTTTAATTATCCCTACGCTGTACATGCGTATAGCTATTAGCAATGGCCTATTTAGCCCATGAGATACCTACAATGTTTGTACAAAAAGAATGCACCTACATGCTGCCAAGACCAGGATTATAGCTTAGGAGTTCTCAGAACATAGCCCTGGATCAAATCAACAGACTACAGCATTTCAGACAACTACTGCACAATGACTTGACTGCTGACTCATGTACACATATCCAAAAGGCTAATAATTCAGCACATTTTGTTGGCTACATGAAAACATGCATGTTGCTTTAAGCAGCAAGTCCTCAAGATTGAGGGTGGAGGGCCTATGCAGAACTTCGTGGCTTTACAAACTACAAATGATACCATGCAAAAGGTAAGTCCTTCAAATATATCAGTAAGTTATCTGTATCTCTAAGTATAGAGTTGACTGATGACTACTCAGACAAAAAAAAAAATCACATAAATGTAAGCAATGCAAAATTACCTTTGGAAAGTCAACCAAAATATTTAGGACTGGTATTGTACCATCACACTAAGTTTAGGCAATATGAAGTCTGGATGACATAAGTCAGCGTATTCCCAGAAATAAAACTGTATCTATTACTATCTGACAAATATCAGAACAATAGCCAGTTGAGCATCATGCATTTAAACTGAAAGCTGGCATCAGAAAGCCATTTTCCTCCTAAGAGAAGTTAACTTATTATGCCAGGTGGTGTGAAAATAATGTACGAAAGAGTTACTGGAGAAAATTAGGTCATAAAACTTCCCTTCTCTTACAGGGACACTTGACAGTCAATTGACAAGTAGCCTTTTTATCTAAGCAATCAACTGGCAAGCATTTGACAAATGTTTTTTGGATATTGTTGTCATTATATTTACGAAAGGCAATTGCTTTATTCCAGTGGCAAATAGGACATGTTTCAGGGAATTTTCAACAAAAAGTGTTTGATCCCTAATCTATTGTGAATGGTCAACAGGCAGCCGGTGGGCTTTTGTGCATTTAAAATTAGAAGATAAGCTGCGAAGTCTCACTTCAAAATTCTAAGCAGTAAAACTGCACGTTTCACAGCTGAAGCAGAACTGGCATATTTAGATATCTATATTACAGCCATAAGGAGAGAAAAATATGCAGGAGTGTGGGTTGTGGGCCTAGCTTTGACCAACATAATGGTAGCAAATGCTACATGCTAGTTTCATCAGTTAAGAGATATCTTTCCTGGCACTCAGGTGCAGCATTCATTTTTCCTGAGTTCAACACCTTCCCCATCTTGCAATACTGCACAACACAAATCAGAATTGGAAAGGACAGCAGCACAGATTTTGCCTTGGTGGAATCTGGTATGGTTTCAAAGGTATAGCTGGTAGAGATCATTAGACATGCACAACTTGCTCTGATCCTGTAGGTCAAGCGTGCACATAACCATAAGCTAGCTCCTGGTGGTGACTCAGTGGGCGTAAGAGACATACTACTGCACCAGGACCCAGGAAATTTGAACTCTATTTCCAAATCTCTGTAACAGAGACACATAGAAAATGCTCATCAAGGAAGTGATATGGACCCTAACTTACCACGAGAACTTTGACTCTTCATCATGCTTTTTATAATCTTCAAAACCCTTTCCAGCAGCCAGGCAACACATTTAGGGGTTGTGTTAGCTTGAGATAAATTCAAGCATGGCTGGATGTGACCAAGCAGTGGCCTGAATTAGAACAGCAATGCTTACTGTTGCAGCATCGGTAGTCTCTGCAGCGCATGCCACCTATTTTTCCTCTCAGTAAACTATATTTATTTCCTATCTGCACAGATTTACAGCAGAGATTAATAGGAAGATGGCCATATTAAACCTGAAAAGGATGGGCTAAATAGTTTATAGTTTTAAGCCAGTTGCATTGTCTTTTTAAGCTACTGATAAATTTAATCTGTATAAATACAACTGCCATGATAAAGTCACAGTCTAGTGCATTAGAAAGCACTTACTAGCCTCTTAGGGACAAAGACAATTAAAATCAAGTTACCGAGATGAATAATGACAGTGTCATTTTAGCTAATGCACTAGACAAAACCTTTCTGTCTATATATAAAGTCTTAAGGAACCCCCATCAGCACCAGTGTGATTCACTTTGTAATCACTAATGACTAACAGGAACCCCAAAATCAGATCTATGATTTTACCCTTGCCAGAATAAAATGGTGTCAGTTATCTGAAATACACATCAGGAACATTAGACCTTTACAGCTGTGATTCATAGCTTTGCAGTACTTAAGAAAATTGCTATGGCTACATACACCCTCAAAACAAAGAAGCTTTACTTCTGATTTTCTTTACAATTTCTTCTGCCTTTACTCCAGTACATCACCCCCCTTCGTGGGAACAAATTGGGTAGAACCAATGCAGATGAACTCCATGGGCAAAAGCAGCAAGAAAAATGTTGCCATTTTTATTTATTCACATGTAACCCCTTGCTGTTGACAAGTCCAGCACACAAACACTACCAGCACTCAGCTGGAAAAGCACTCCTGCATCCTTCCACCTCCCAGCTAACACACTCTGGGAAGCAGTGGTACCCATGGGCTGCCCAAGCAGGGTCGAGCTGCTTACCACCTCGCCAACTAGCAGCTACCTCCACACCTTCTACTTAGTCATCAAGGAAGCCATATCAACCCTAAATTACTATGCAACTTTTGTTCTTCACAACCAGTTCTCTGGGGAGCCTCCATCCATTACCACTGTCTCTGCTTCATCCCACTTTTTATCCATTTTCTCAGTTGCTGCTCAAGTTATTCACTATCCTGCCCACAGAGCCAGGAAACTGGTAGCCATCTATCATACACTGTTACACCTTCCCATACTGGCTAATAGTAAAATGACATTACAAGAAGACAATAAGTAGGCGTGTTTCAGAACATTAGGTGGACTTAAGAAGTCTTATGCACCCCCTGTTCAAAGTATTGCTTTTCCACATCTAGTATGATAGCTTTCAATATGATATTGCATTTCATCTCTCATTCCATGAACATAAATTTTGGAGAATTCCCTACCATGTCTATTTCAGATATGCGAGAAAGTAGAGGGAAGATAAAGTGAAAAGCTAGGTGATGGCAACCAAAAATATAGAAAGACATGCTGGAGAACAGAATCCAGCTTAATTTTCAGACTAAGGTTTAGTCTCTGTTACATAACCTCACCTCCTTTGTTGGTTTTTTTATGCTTCCAAATTGCTTGCCTTCAGAAGCAAAGTCTCATGCACTCTGCTTCAATTATCTTTTGCGTGCAGCTAGAAGAATCTTGTCTTGCTTTCATTGAAACATTTGAATAAATACTATTCAGAAACTGATGTAAAACAGGAATGATACTCTAGTTCAAAGCAGTCACTCCCAGTACACAATCAAACCTGCAAAACAGCTCTAATGCAGTCACAAGGCAGTCCTTTAGCAAAAAACAAGCAGTGTTCTCAAATATATCTCTTGGGTTATACTGTACATAAGAGATCTCCCAAAGAAGTCACTTAGAGAAGGAAGTTTCAAAAAACTGAATGCCAACTGCAGTAAAGAGCACAAACATATTAACCTGCAACACGATAGCACATTTCCTCAGGATTATTACTCAAAAGCCAGTGAAGTCTGAGAATCATTAGCCTGGAGTTTCTCTGGTCAGATAGAATACTTAATCTAGTAAGTCAGTTCATTCCTGTCCTCTGCATATGATTTTCATGCACATTCCACCTACAAATGGATTAAAATTGACTCCTACATTTTTTCCAGATCTGTAACCACTGAAATTCTTAGTTTGGGGCTGCCAGTTCAGTGGAATAGGTTCCCCATATAAAATTGAATTATGTTCTCTAGGTTACTGAAACCAAACCATTGCAAGCTTCATTTTGGCACTCAAGCTTATCAAGGTTCAGATCACAGAAAATACTATTAGTTTGCTCTGGCTTCACCCTCTCTCTCCATCCCTTGTCATTAAAACTTTTCTTTAAGCCATATCCTTCAAACATAGCACCTGAAACAACCAAAATACTTTAAGATTCATACTGCATCCTCTTTCATTGCTATCCTAGCTATTTTGGCAACAAAACTACTGCATTTTTTGAAATAAATTTGACTTGCAGCTTTTTATTTTAACCTTCATTTCCTAAAGCAACATCACCAGCACCTTTCCAAGATGCTCCAACTGGATAAAAGAGGCTAAGATCACAACTACTAAAGTAGAGGTTGGGTCAGATAAAACAATTTATAAAAAACAGTCTTCTAAACTCTTACAGCTTTCAAATATCACACTTTGAAGCCCTTAGACAATTTGGGTACTCGAGTTTTTCATTGTACGAGCTTGTCTTTCAAACAACATTAAAAAAAGCAGAACGATAACTTTATTTCACTTGTTAGTATAAATGGAACAGTTTCTTCCAGGTAAGCCCTAATTGTCATTCTACCAGACAGCAATTATTGAACTGCAAAATACCTTAAGGAAACGTAATACCTGTTAAAGTTTCTCATTCCAGCCCTCCCTTCACTTGAAGGTAATAGCTTCCTTTGTGATTGTTGCTTACTACAACCTTTTTCTTCATGATGCAAAAGTAGTGAGAAATCACAGAAATCTGCATAACAAGTGTCCATTACCGAGTGTAACAAATCACTGTCACTCTGATTGCAGCTGTACTACCATTACAAGCATCACCCTTTATTACCAAAAGTGCCTTTGCCAGTAGGATTTCCTATTTGTTACTCTACTAACTGAAGGGGGTGGGGGGTAGCTACATGGTGATAAGATGATGGTTTGTTTGGGGTATTTTGGGCAGAGGCCCAAACTCTGCTGCTTTCACCATGTTTAGACATACCCTCCCCAAGCTCTTAGCACTCTAAACAAGCACTTCCAACCCTTTCTCATCCCTTTACAAAACCTTTGGACAGCAAACCATAAGCTTCAGAAGGATTTGCATCTTAGGATGGTCCTCCCTAACTGTGAGCTGGTCAAGAGCTTTCAAGAGGAGTGACATAAACCAGCCCTTGAAAGTTATTTTAAAGGAAAAAAACCTTTATTGGCAGTAGCTCTAGATCACTCAAGGCTAACATTTGCTGTCCACACCCTTTGACATGGACAGGCATGGCCCATGCACTCAAGAGAAACTGAATTTTGCCACTCTAAATATGTGGCAGAGAACAGATTTCTGACAAGCTGAAAGAAAAAACCAACAAAACAACGTACAGTTATTATCACCTTGATTTGACTAACATTTCCATTTTAGTCATTCATGGTACCAGTCCCTATCAAAGGACTAAAGTAGACAAGGCATCTTATTTCAAATGCTATGTTGTTCCACATGCTCAAGCTCATGGGCACAGACTGCATTTCTCCCATTGAAGACAACATTACCTTCCAAGGACATTCTTTTACAATGGACTTTATGCCGCATACTTCTGTTCATCTGGACAAATGAACTGTGTGCTACTTCCCAGTTAAGTTCAATGTGTACAAACCACACACCACTCAAATGAGGAATTTGGGTATTTTCTGCATAGTTTCAAGTAGCATCCATCTACATGCTCTTCTTTGATGCTATTTTCAGTGCGTTCATGGATGATGTCCAAGTTACATTTTGCTTTAACTATTAAGTGTTTCCAGAAATTAAATATTGAAGTAACTTGTGTAAAAGTTGCCTTTGGGTTGTAAATTTTAATTTATTATTAAACTCAAAGACCACTACATCACATCAGTACTTAAAGTGCCTTTGACAGTAAAGCCATCGTCAGAAAAAAACACTACTAAACAACTTATCTCTGTTCTCAGTGTATCAAATTGCGTATCTATTTTATCAGTAAAGTTTTCCCAAGCCTGTACAACAGGTACAACTATAGTATTTCAAGAAATCCCAATTCCTTGATTATTTTTCTTGGATAATACTTTTAAAGGACCTCTTTTGGCATTACTACTATATTTTGCTTGAACCAATTTGTGCAATATTTTCCTTAGAGTAATTCCAATGTTTATGAGCAAGTGTCATGATTATAGTCTGCCTCTTCCTGTTTTCAGTGCAGTTTCAGGCAAAAAAAGAAGCATCATTCAACTTCCAACTTCTGTGATAAACATGAAGTGTTCCGCATCAGAGTACACAGGAACAAAAAGTGCCCCTTATCTCCCAGTTGTCAGCCACAGTGGCTCGTCCACTTAATGTGCATTAGTGTTTGACCACATTTAGTAACTGTAGCTATTTCAAGGCAAAAATTATGTCAATAGCTTCCTTCTCAAACAACCCTAGGCATTGACCCTGAAGACTAAACCCTCAGGCAAGTACACTGTCAAGGTGAACAAGCTGTGCTAGATTCCTTTCCACCTACAGGTCCTTGCCATTGACTAACTGCAGTTCTGAAGACTTAAGTTTTTGGAAATTATTCTCAGACTGTTCTTCCGTTTTGTTTTTTACAAGCACAAAAATGTCTTTGGTAGCATCCTACATACAGGGAAAGGCACAACACTGACCACTGCTTGCTCGCTTCCAATAGATGTTAGCTATTTTAGTTCCATTTCTTGCCACTGGGGGAGGGAAAAGGAAGAAGGGTCAATTACTAACTGTAAATTTAAAGCAAAAGCAGCAGCAAAGATGTCTGAAAGTTTTCAAAAACTAACATTGACCACCTTTCATCTTACTGGGATCATATCTTTCTCTGATGCCTTTGTAAAGTTGCCCAAGTTTTTCCCTAACCTGCAAAATGATTAGAAGTGACCTGCTTGAGTTGCATCCAGAGGAAGGCTGCAAAGTTGGTCAGGGGGGCTGGAGCAACTCCCCTGTGAGGATAGGCTGAGAGAGTTGAGGTTGTTTAGCAGCCTTCTAGTACTTAAAGGGGGGCTACAGGAAAGATGGGGAGGGACTCTTTATCAGGGAGTGTAATGGTAGGACAAGGGGCAATGGTTTTAAATTGAAAGAGTGTAGATTTGGATTAGATATTAGGAAGAAACTCTTTACTGTGAGGGTGGTGAGGCACTGGAACAGGTTGCCCAGAGAAGCTGTGGATGCCCCATCCCTGGAAGCGTTCAAGGCCAGGTTGGATGGGGTTTTGAGCAACCTGGTCTAGTAGAAGGTGTCCCTGCCCATGGCCGGGGGGTTGGAACTAGATGATCTTTAAGGTCGCTTCCAACCCAAACCATTCCATGACTCTATGAAATGCCTACTTTCCCATGGAAAGACAGATGCTCCCTAACCATACACAAGTATTAGTTATCCCATGGCCCAAACAGAACTGTGCACATTTCAGAGGGAGCGAGGGAAGGGAATCCTTTCTGAGCGTGCATATTAAGAATGTTTAGAATTTTTCACAGAAAGTTTTTAGCACCAGTTAGAGATATGTAAACTGACATCATGCTGCTAATTAAACCTTTGTAAGCCTTGCACAGTTTAGACTTCATTTGACTAGTAGTATAACCTGTTATGACATTAACAAGTCTCTCATCCTCACACTTGCCAGACTAAGTACATTACAATCAGTAAAACTTCAGAAATGGAAGAACACCAGCTTGCAGCACCATAAAGCCTGGCTCATCTACCTTGGCAGTTGCACTGTTGGAAGAAAGCCCTTTTTTGTGTACATCTTTCTCCACTGGACCTTTTGCCTCTGCCATTTTTAAACAAACAAATCTGGCTTTTGTCTTTGAGAAGCCAGCATTACTGATTTCCACTAAACCACGGGCCTATCTAGAAGGGCTAGGATTTCACCCAGAACATTTAGCAAGTGACTTGGATAGGTGAAAGTAGGGGAGGGAGGAGGACACATTGCTGACAACTACAGCTGCATTACTGGAACTCTGGCAATGGAAACAGTGGAATTAATGGCAAGTTACCATTATTGAGTGCTTAATGCTACCATGTAATCTCATGAGAATGCAAAATACTAGCCAGATCCTCCACTACTTCATGCTTATTTATTTATTACCAGTTAAAACAGTACTAATCTAAGTTTAGTGACATACCATATTCAATTCCCCCAGGTTTAAACAGCTATGCAAAGACTTCAACAAAAGAGAATAAACACCACAGAATGCATCTTAGCAATCCTTATTACTGCATCACCAACTATCTACTGTTAAGATCAAATCAATTCACCACTTTTTAGAAGTCAAGACTTGTGAAGTACTGATCACTTCCACTGCTTACTGTACATTTAAATAATGTATCCTATACTCAGGCCTCAGTAGAGGGCAGATCCTCTTGATACTTTATCATCTCTACAGCTATAGATTTTGCCATTATTGTATTTGCCTTGCGTTACACTGGACTAAGATTGTATTTTTGATTTATAGTAGCAGACAGGCAATTTATTCTGCTGTTTACTTCTTATAGTTGTTTAGGTGGGAGTAATATATAGAAGAAGATACTTGCCTAAGTCATTAATATCTTCTATTGAGTGGTATATATTTTTCTTTAGAAAACAAAGACATTTAGCAATTTGAACAAAAAGGAAACAGTGCAAACCGCAGAAAACAGCAGCATCACCACCATCTGCTAAGGGCAATCAGTTACACTATTATACACCCACAAAAGTCTTGATAGTACTGACTTTCCTTAGGGCAACTGTCCTGCCTCTCAAAGTTTAATTAGTCCTGTTAATGTAAAGAGCAAGTAGTTTCCCACACACACAAAACCAGACTAAAAGACATTCCAGCAGCAAGTTTAAAACCAGGGCTGGTGTTTAGTTTGATACTGTCATCAGGTGCCATGTTTCCCTGCTTCCCATCTCATGAAGATTATCTTTATTTCTATTTCCATATTAGCAGAATGAGAGCCCAAACAGGTACACAATTTCACCAGGAAAACGCTAGAGAAATTGGCCCTGCAGTGATAGCAGGATCATACAAAATGGCTACAGGTTGCAGTCCTGCTTGGACTATGGCAAAGAAGGGCCACATGCCTGTAAACCAGGTGAGAATGGAGTGTTTTCTACTCATTTTCTAATTATGCAGATTATCACAAGATGCTAGATAACAAAGAGCAAGATGCTTCTGTTTCCGATTAATAAACTGCCTATGTAGCTCCAAAGGACCACAGAGATCACAGCCCAGAATAAACTACTGGATTTGTTGCAAGGAAATCTAGTCAGGGTTTTTATCTGCAGAAGATAGCCACTTTTGCTATTTTATAAACATTTTTCCTCCTAGCCAGGACAGCATTGTTGTCAAACAGCTCTCTATCAGCTTTCCTCCTCTTAAATAGCTTCCACAAAACATTCCACTACAGACTTCAACGATTCTACTCAGGACACATTTGGATCTTTCCCCACCAGATAATCTTTAAGCTACCATGGCTATCAGCTGCAATACTAGATCTCCTGTCAAATGGAAGTACATGACTAGAAGTCCCCACGTGTAGTTCATAATACATAGTCCACGCTTCAAAACTACTTTTGAAAGACACTTAAAAAAGTCACAAGTGTATTAAGTGACTGGAGTAAAAAAAAGGCAATTAAATGCCTTAAAAACAAAACAAAGACACCACTGAGTTTAGTATTTGTATTGAAGTCAATTCTTCTTCTTGTCCTACAGATATATACTCTCATGCTCACTGATGCAAATGAAAGCTATATTTGACAAGCAGAAGACTAATACAACTGAATAGGTGGTATATCATTGTAGGAGGAATACACCAAATCAATGCTTAGAACTTTTTTTGAAGGACTCAAAAAAACCTATATGAACAACAATTTGCTTCATATACTTGCAAGTGATTCCTGCCTGTCACACAGCTTAAATTTACAAGGGAGAAAAATAACACCTGCTCAAGCTTTTTAAAAAAAACCCACAGAAAACAATAAACCATTTAAAAATATGTGCATGCACTTCCAAACAATGTATATAAAGTGTCCAATAAGCATACCAGGCTGTGCATGTGCCAAGCAATTACATCACACAAATTCTTATGAAGTACTCACATGATTCACATGTTCTGAACACACAGTTAGTTTTCAAGGGATCACAGGTACATGTCTTAAAACCTTGGGGCTTCAAAACTGTACCTTTTGTTGTTAAAGTTTCCTTCAGTAAAAATAATTCCTCCAGAGACTTGCTCAAATAAAAAAAAGCACACTTTGGAGCAAGCCTGTGCAGAGCTCTCATGTTCACAGTTGAAAAGCTCTGTTAACTCCTGCTTTAGTCAGCAAAGAACTAGAAATGCCACTATTCAAGGAAAAAAAAAGTCTCTATGCAGTTAAGCTAGGGAAGGTATTCTAGTCAACTCTGCAGTGAGGACATGCTTATTTATTTATCTATTCCCTCAAAACCAAGTATAATCTTTTCTGCCACGTGAGGTTGAAGGTTACTGCCTCAAAATAATCCCTCTAAGAGAAGGCAGCAGACAAGTCTCCAGTTTGCAACTCCTTGAGGATGAACATTTACCAGTAGTACAACTGTTTTTCTGCGCACAGGAAGGAACACGCTTTACACAACTGAACTGCTCTGGGGAAGAATTGATTGCTACAACATTCTTTTCTGTATAGTTAAGTACATAGCTATGGAGGAGCAGGATCCAATAGAATTATTCTTATTCATACACTAAAGCATCTTTTAGTATCAGAATAGAACATATTTGTGGGATGCTACCACAGTATCACAGAATTGAAGGAAGTCTTCTCTTCCCTCACTCATCTCCATCCAGAATTCCCCTTTCCCCCACCCCAGACCAGCAGCACCCACTCAATATCCTCAGAAGGGCTAGAAGGAAAAAAGAAAAAATAAATTTAACCACACACACATCTCCTGAGGTCTTGCTGAACATGAAGGAAAGTGTAGCCTGAGATTATATTAGAAGGAGAGAGGAAGAATCAGTTATCACCTTAAACCTGAAGCAAAAAGGCCAAAGATACCCACCATAAGCCAACTGTATTCAACACAGCCTAACCTTACAGGTAGGGAGAGGAATTTGTTTGCACAGCTGAGAGTGTTGTTATTTATTTTAGAGAAAAGTTATCTATTGGATTTGTCATTTAGAGATGCAAATCCAAGCTAAGTAGAGTCATAACAAAAAGTAGCACTGCTCACTTACACTAACCTAATCATGTGCTCGCATTTACTGATTAATATTACAACCACCACCTAACTTTATCCAACATGAGCCTACATAACTGTTACCATAACATTAGGCAATACTGACTAGTGCCACCATGCAGTTTAGGTAAATAACACAGTCAGCTTCACATTTCACAGAAGTTTTCTGTAGCTCTTGCTACTCCCCATGCAGCCGCATGCCTCGACTTGGCACGCTGATTTCAGCATCCAGATTGCCTAGCCACACTGGGCCTTACACTGTATCTCTGTTACCAGTGGTGCCTAATTAATTCAAGAAAGATATGGGTGAATTAAGTTTTAAAATTGCAGACAGGACGTTACATTCCGTAGCATCCTGCCTCAAGACAACTGCGGCTGTGCTTTGAAGACCTTCCTCCATCACAAACATTTCTCTCTCCATGGTTGTCACCAAACAGGAACACTGATCACTTATCTCTCTGCACCACCTGTGTTGCTTTCCAACAGCACTGCTCACCTTGGGGGTCACTAGCACACAAGTTATAAAAACGTCCTTTACAACAGAAATATTTCTGTCCATATGAAGTTCACCTTTCAGTTACTGTCTCAAGAGGACACCACAGTTTTTTACAACAGAAATCATCACCTCTTTCACCTGTGGATACACAGCACTGCACCAACAGCAAAAGCTCTATTCCTTTGACTGTTTGCACAATATTTGGGGAGATTCAGCAAGCACGTGCCATGAAACAACACCAGAAGAGACCCAGTGAGTCCCCTGCCAGAAGCACGCAAATCTGCCCCCAGCCAGTTCAGACTCAACTCCTCTTTAATGAAAGAGGACCACCCACCCTCCCCAGCAAACACATCACTCTTCTAAGAGCAAAGCTTTACTTTAGCAAGCAGTCAGCTAATAACTCTTACAAGTACTAATGCCTGAACACCTCCAAGCACAGCCTGCTCACCCAGCACACACTCCCAACCACACTAACTTGCTCACCCCCTTCCCTTTAAACCCTCCAGTCCCACATGTGCTGCCAATATCTGGTGACTGGGGAATTGGGTCCAGTTGCTCCTCCCTGTGATAGGGACCTGCTTCATCCCTACCCTTGGGGGCACAGTGGGGTATGGCAGCAACTGCTCATAACTTTACCAGAACTTTCAAAGGCTGTGGCCAGAGCTGATGGCAGCTCTTGCAGGAGCACAATGTATTTAGGCACAGACAGAGCACAAACTTGACTTCACATCAACATTTCTCACTCCCAAATTCCCACCAATGGTATGGATGCCTCCTCCCACAGGAGCAGCAGGTACCATGAGCCTCCTGCATGTCCTGGTCACTTCATACTGCTGTGCTGAAGCAGTATGGCTTCAAAGCCTGTCCTGGTTTCAGCTGGGATAGAGTTAATTGTCTTCCTAGTAGCTGGTATAGTGCTATGTTTTGAGTTAGGTATGCAAAGAATGTTGATAACACTGATGTTTTCAGTTGTTGCTAAATAATGTTTAGTCTCAAATCAAGGATTTTTCAGCTTCTCATGCCCAGCCAGCAAGAAGGCTGGAGGGGCACAAGAAGTTGGGAGAGGACACAGCCAGGACAGCTGACCCAAAGTGGCCAAAGGGGTATTCCATACCTTGTGACATCACATCTAGTATAGGAACTGGGGGGAGTGGGGGCAGGGGATCACTGCTCGGGGACTAGCTGGGTGTCAATTGGTGGGTGGTGAGCAATTGCATTGCTCATCATTTGTACATTCCAATCCTTTTATTATTACTGTTGTCATTTTATTAGTGTTATCATTATCATTATTAGTTTCTTCTTTTCTGTTCTATTAAACCGTTCTTATCTCAACCCACGAGTTTTACTTCTTTTCCTGATTTTCTCCCCCATCCCACTGGATGGGGGGGAGCGAGTGAGCGGCTGCGTGGTGCTTAGTTGTTGGCTGGGGTTAAACCACGACAAAGCCACACATCTCAGTCACAGCCATTTTAAAACCTTTATTAGTTTCTTTTAACCTTCCAAACTACTGCCTTGGCTGTAGTTTTCATAACGGATACAGTGACTCTAAAAGAGCTCTAAGAGGTAACACCTAACTTTTTCCCATTTCTGACTTGACACCACTGGAGAGTTGCCCCTCCTTTTTAAACTTTTTCTGTATTTCTTGAGCAGAAATGCAGAAGCAGAAATACTGCCTGTCATGGTTTAACCCCAGCCAGCAACTAAGCACCACGCAGCTGCTCACTCACTTCCCTCCCACCCAGTGGGATGGGGAAGAGAATCGGAAAGAAAAAAGTAAAACTCCTGGGTTGAGATAAAAACAGTTTAATAGAACAGAAAGGAAGAAACTAATAATGATAATAGTAACAGTAATAAAAAGACAATAATAATAATATTAATAAAAGGATTGGAATATACAGAACAAGTGATGCACAATGCAATTGCTCGCCACTCGCTGACTAGATGCCCAGTTAGTTCCTGAGCAGTGATCCACCCCGCCCCAGCCAACTCCCCCCAGTTTATATACTGGGCATGACATCACATGGTATGGAATACCCCTTTGGCCAGTTGGGGTCAGCTGTCCTGGCTGTGTCCCCTCCCAACTTCTTGTGCCCCTCCAGCCTTCTTGTTGGCTGGGCATGAGAAGCTGAAAAATCCTTGACTTAGACTAAACACTGCTCAGCAACAACTGAAAACATTAGTGTGCTATCAACATACTTCTCATACTGAATCCAAAACATTATACCAGCTACTAGAAAGAAAATTAACTCTGTCCCAGCCGAAACTGGGACACTGGCCTTCACCAGAGACAGAAATCAGCAGAGGTACAAGGGAACTGGAGGGGAAAAAATGTTAATTGTATTTTCACAAATTTCTTCACTATTACTCTAATTTGTGTGCCGAAATACTGGATTTAATACGTATGGATGAGATTCTTTAACTCAAGAAGATCACATAATTAACTCTGCTTTTAATAAAGAAATAGATCTCTCACTGCCTTATATATATTTTGTCCTCTTGCCCTAATTCCCCAAGTCTCATCTCTAAGATTCTGATCTGCAAAGACTCACATACGGAAAAGTAACCAATGTCAGGACTGATGTCCAGATATACATCCCCTTCATTCACTGCTTCATGAATCCTCAAGTGGAATTTCTCAGGGATTTGGGGACAAACTTTGCCTAGTTTCCTCTGAGAACATCTGTTCAGAGCATTCTAGTTCCCACAATTCACTAGAAACATTTTTTTAATTTTTTGTACTAGTAAACAGATTTTATTTTTTTATTACTTTTCAGGGGAAGGCTTATGGAGGATTATCATAATTTTGTAAACTCTAAAGAAATAGTGACAATAATTCTGTATCTATACTGATGTCAATGTTAATTATTACTATATTAACAGTATGGCCTTGATGTAATGTTGCTGAGATCTTTAACTTAAATCTGAAAATAATATTTTAATGTCATATAGAATAAAGATCTAAAAACGTATTCTGTATCAAATGGTAAATACTACAGAAAAACTAGAATGGAGACCATGGAACTACACCTCATAAAACCAAGCTCATAATTCTTTTTGAACTACACTGACATAATCTCTAGTTCATCTGATATAGAATCCAGCTATCACAGAACTACTCACAGAGCAGCCCTGGTTCCTGGTGGGGTTTTTATGTTTGAATTTCTTTTCAAGAGTCACTCAGCTGTGCTGTATTGGATGTCAGGAAAAAAGTATTTTTCAGAAGTAAAGAAAAACTTTTACCCGCTGGAAAGCTGATGATCTTGATTGTATTTATGATCTAAAAAAATCCCAACAAAACACTCATGCACAAAAATTAAATAATACTAGAGTTTACCAGCCTTAGGAGTGCAAGCTTAAAATGTCTAACTCTGATTTCAATAATCAATTATTGTTCCTCTGGAATACAAGGGATCTTTGTTACATTGACAAACCTGCAAAATTGATTTTTTTCATTCCTAGCCACAATTCATCATCTTCAGAAACATGAAGCCGCACAGCACAGCAAAAAAAAGTCCTTTTAAAAAATGGTAATCCATTTCAAAAAAGTATTTTAAAACATGTTCTCCCTATTGTAGCCAAACATAAGATGGGAGGAGAACCATCCTCCAAAATCAGTTAAATGGTTATGTGGATATAGGGCCAGAATTGTCACAGAAAGCCCAGAACATGGTCTGAGGCTCATGCACACAGCATAGTAAAGCCAGGAAAGAAAACTTACTGTCCTGCTTTGCTGTGATGCAAGAAGAATAACACTGCTGTTTCTGGACCCAAAGCAGGGCTTGCGCTGCTGCTCCCAATGCCGTCTATAAGCCCAAAGGTGACCTGGATTTTGGCATTCTGCAGCACTGTTCTTTATTTTGGCAACTCCAGAATGGGAGGTGCACAGCCCAGGGCTTCAACTGCAAGGGCTAGGCTGTCACCAATGTACTCCTGAACTTGAGCACATTTCTCCAAGAGGTCCAGCCATGAGTTGTCTGAAGTTTTCAGTTAATCTTTTCAGGCACATGTGGTAGTGAAAATGCACACTATACCCTCAGAGTTTCCAAATATCATTGTTCTTTAATTAAAATAATGAGAAGTGACAGCACATATAATGCAGTAACTGCACCTGAAGCACAGACTTCCCATTGGAGAGTATCAGATGATCTTTCCTCAACAAGTTGGTTTGCCTACATAGCAGCCAGTTCTGTAAGTGCTTCTCTTTGATTAGAAAACCATCTGGATTTAATGACCTCCCTGTTCTTAGCCCTGTATCACACCTCGCATGAATTTCTAGCCTTTTTGCAGATAAAAAGAGATGAAAGATGGCTAAAAAACTACAAGTGCAGCGAAAGTACATAGGGTTCATAATCTCACATAGAACTAACACGTTATATACAGGCATATTACCCCAAATACCACTCCTCCATATAGACAGGTTTTACTTCCTACCCTATACGCAAATCAATGATAGAAGGGGATAACACTACCAGTCACAATACTGACATGTAATTACGTGCCCTTGAAGTATTTCTAACATGTTTCCTCTTATGTCACCTCAAATCACAAAACATCAGAATGTAAATACCTAAAATTAAGCTCTACTTATTTCAATTGAAAGAACATCTTATCTGTTGAGGTCTGATTATACCTTTCAAACTGCTTCTATGAAACTGGAAGTTAATAACAATATTTCTACTGTCTTCACAAATACTGCTAAATAACTGTAAACTTCTTCTATTTCAATAATTGATCTAAGAAAAATCTAAACCAATTTACCATACCATTTTGAAATTGAAATCTGAATTTTTTTTATAGCTTTCTGTTATGCAGTGAACTGTCACTGGCAGAAAAACTATACAAAAATACAACTGAGACATTGGTATGTACAGAATTCCCCACACAACTTTCAGAATAAATCACCCTTTTTCTCCCCCATGTATTTTGATATTACACAGCATGATGCAGTATTAGTTAGGACAATGTACAATGATATTAGTGGTCTATTTATCAGTTGTATTTAGTTTGAACATAATTATCATCTCTACTTTTGAATAGAAATGAGATTTCCAATTCAATGTATGTTTGCCCACTAGGAAAAAGAAAGCCAGTCAAACCCTGAGGTTTTTTGAGTATTCTGCTGAGTAGAAATAAACACATTGCTCGCTGCCCAAACAATTCCTAATGAGGTTCCTGCATACCTCATACATACAATGAAGAAATGCAGGAACTTTTTAAAGAAAGGTTATATATTTTCATACTCCCAACTTGGAAAAAAATGAAATCAATATAGTTGATGGTTTAAGAATCACAGCGATTAAAAATATCTTTCTGTCATGACATGTTGGTTCTGACATTAGGACACCATAACTATAAAATTTGTATTTATGTACAGCCAGAACAAACTGATTTAGAGCTTCCTTTTCTCCAAGACAACCCAATTTATATTTTAATTTGCTGGAGGTAATTGATTATCATGGAGCAAATCCATTGTACTGAAAACTCTATTAAATCACTGACTTAATGGGAGCAGAATGATTTTTTTTCTCTTTTTGGATAAAGTTTAACCTTTGTAAGCATTTTAAAACTAACATATCAGGTGCTAAATATTTTATGATCTGTATTAAGCACTGTTTGGGGTTCATGTCCCTTTAGACTCCAACAGAGTATACTATACAAAGCAATTTGCCCAGAGTAATGAGTTCTGTAGTAGCTTCATGAAGACTAGTATCAAATTGCTGCTGCTGCTGCAGGCAAGCATTTGATCTGATCTAAAGTATAAGTGGGGAACAGGCTGGCAGATTGCTGCTCATCCTATTTGTATTGTAACTAGCAAAGATGAATATTTTTTAACTAATGGGTGGTGGTCAGTACATGGTGCACAGAAACCAATCCAAATGTACAGACCAGAGTGGATAAACTCATCTTTTTAAATACTCAATATCAATATAGCTATAAAGTGTAATCTAGTAGATAATTAGACCAAAAACTCAAGGAAAATTGATGAAGTGTAAAGGAAATAGAAATAGCTATGCATTTCCAGCAACCAATACCTTCAAACTGAAGACAAGACCTAAATGAATAAAAACTGGAAAATTAATTCAGATAATATCTATGTTTTATTAACCTCCTGTCTCTATGTTTCTATAGTGTTTGCTTATACTGATCACATTTACCAAAGTAATTTTTATTTTATGAAGAGTGTAATTTTTTTCCTTGGGAGTAGCTGTCTAGCTTTTTCAGCTGCTCAGGTTTAGATATGCATAAGGTATATTCAGTTGAAAAGGTTCAGATTTTACTAAGCATTGAGATTCTTCTAAAATCCAGGAATATTATTTTTCTAGCAGATGGCCTATTCTCTTGTGAAAAAATAGCTGCTCAAGATATGGGGGAAAAAAAAGTGGTTCTTCTCCAATTTTTTAAATTTACATCTGTAGCGTATTCTACACAAACATTTTGAGGGTTCTTCTATGTACAGAATAAATTAAAATCAACTCTGAGTATAATATTACTGACAGTGGGGTTACCTGATAATTCATGTTGCTTAGGAGGAAGTGCATAAGCTCACTTCTGAAACTCTAGAGACAAGACTAAAACTCTAAACACCTCAACCTTCATCCCTGCTGACCACACCAAATGGCTCATTGGCTGTTTTTGTGGCCATGTGCTAATGGAAGGGGCAGGAACCTTTCATAGGAGATGAAGTGAAGCTCTTAAGACAGTAATATAAAGGTTTTTAGTTAATATTAGTGGAAATTATATTATAATTTTACAGCCTGGTGTAGCACCAGCTATAGCATGAATTAGATGGATTAAAAAAATGTATCCTGCCTTTGGTCTATCTGTTCAGCTACATGGGCCACTTTCTTTCTCAGCCTGTCTCTGATAAAAAAAAGCTTCAAAGCATACTCCTCAGACACATGCTTTACCATGTCTTTTCTTCTAATCTGAAATACGGTAGTCCTAGGCTTACTGACCAGCTGTACTCTAACATACATCTGGAAAGATTTGTTATTCTTTGAAGCAAGCGACTATAAGGCAAACAATGCTAACACTGAATTTCTGGGCCTCTATGGTTCTCACTTCCCCACACTTGCTAAAAAATTTCACTTTAAATTACTTTCCGTTTCAAAAACTGAACTCTTTTAAAGCAGATGGTAAACTTTCACTACAAATTAAGCATTCTGCTCCTATTATTTTTTAACAGAAGTCAGATGCCTAATTTCCTGTACACCATTCTGATAATTTAACCCATCTAGTCCAACCAGAGAATTATTTAGAAAAGGAACCTTCTCTGGAAATAAACTGATAGCTGCAGGCCTAATGGAAGCTGTAAAGCAGAAAGACCATGAAACACTTACAATAAAGAAAGAGCAATATATAAACCCATGATCTGGATTCTTACACCAAACTCACAACTAAAATCCTGGACAGTACTATGCATGTTGATAGCAAAATATTAAGTTTCTTATTCCTTACAGTTTTTTCTCAATTAATGTCCATCTTCTCAGGCCCAAAGCCTCATCCACAACATTATGTGCTATCAAAGGACAGACCTGATTTTCACTTTTAATCTAAGTGAAACCTGGGGTCAAAATATTAGTTAACTCTCATTTTGTCTTTCAGAAGTGAACAGAGTTCTTTCACCTGAGCTCAGAGCACCATCATGGACTGATCCTGAGCAGTTTCACTTACTCTCAGATCAGCAACAAAGGGATGATGAGATTGCAGAAGCTATAAAATAAAAGCAAATTCAGTGAATGTTTGTTGCTAAATAAGAAATTCCCCATGAAGAATTCAGCAGTGTCAGGTTGCTCTCCTTGCCTGCATGAATGATGTCTTGTAAAGTTGGAAACCTCTTCTTTGCTACAGCACACACAGAAGAATCCCTCAAATGTCAGTCAGTCAAATAGAGGAGGGAGCAGCATGGTGACTAAAAGGCATGTCCTTGTTTTTTATAAAACAAGGGCATTCAATAACCTAATGGGACTATTACACACTGGGAGGCTGTTTCAAAGAGACAGAAAAGAAAAAGTAAGACTTTTTACACTGCATTGTCAAATTAAACTTTAAAAATTCCATATTTTATTATGACTCCACTTACATATGACTATATATAATCTGCTCAAAAGCATTTACAGTTTTTATGACTATAATGATTCATTGACAATAGAATAATATATACTAAATAGTTCCTATACTACTTTGGTGTAGAGATTTTGCTGTATGTCTCACTACTAAAAAGTAGTTTTAAAATGCCTCAGTACACACCACTATTAATCTTTATCTCTCTACATTCTGAGCATTCTGAGAGAAGTGGGAAGCTGACAAGCCTTTTCCTCTTTTAAAAAAAATTTTTTTTGCATTCAGTTCCAATCCCCAAATTGTATTTTCTCCCTAATTCAGCATCAACAGCATCAAACTGTAAGCGTAAACCATGGCTGAAAATGAGCCTCATTTTCACTGGCTAGAGAGGTTGAAGTTGTCCAGGTATCACACCTGGAGAGACAGACACAGCGTGCTTTCATTTCCATGTGAGCAGAACCTTAGACTCTTTGAGGATATCTTGGAAATATTTTCACTGAAAGTATGAAAAATGAGTACCTTATACCTTGTTGTTTGGGGTTTTTTTTAAATCAAATAGATCTCAATATATCAGACTGTCTGAAATACAGTAAGAATGGACTTAAGAGGAAACAAAACCACAGCAAAGATAAGGTGCTGTCATATGTAATATAAGAGTTTCTGAGAAAAACAATGGGGAATTTACTAAGTAGAAGATGCTTCCCCATGCCTACTAAGGCAATTTTTTAGGATAGTCTGAAATTTATTTGTGGGGATATTTTTATCATGCTGCAAAAACACATTGTCTATCCAACCAAAGATGGAGTTCACTGATTAAAGTGAGTTCAAAAACTGGTCTGTGAAAGACTGAAGCACAGGTAAGAATACAGACCCTTTTAGCTTCAAACTTCTGCTCTGTACGCTCATTGTGCTGGGTAAAAGAATAAAAAGTACCTGTTTGTGAAGGACCTCTTACTAATGCTAATCAGTTAACAAGTCACAACTTCCTGGGGGCAAAGCAACTTGCTTGAGCAAACCCTAGTTGGGCTAAGAGAGTGAGAGCTACAGAAAAAAGTCTACAACTTAGAAGTCCAGAGTTTCTTGCTGTACAAGCATGTAAACCTGCTTTTGCAAAACATCAAAGGCAACCAGGTCTGTCGTCTTATGGATGCATTAAGGGAAGACTGAGAGACCTAAATTACTGTTTACCCTGAAACTGAGAAGACAAATACTCTATAACACACTATTAGGCAGAAGCATCTTAGCTAACTATAAATAGGTGCCATCAGCAATCTCACCATGGCAGCAGAGTTCTGCGAAGGCTGATTCATACTTCTGCAGCTCATCAACTTCTTCACCCCACACTATCTCAGGTATCTTTGCAGGGCAGGTGTGATATAACTTGTTATATCAGACCTCTCCAAAATTGTGACATCATGTCAGCAATGACGTATGAAGGTTGTAATAAATAAATTTTTCTGATTCACCTTAACCTGGGTTATAAACAAATTCATAAAGATGGCTGCAGCATCCACAACCTGCAGGTAGTACTGCCAGACACTTCTCCAAGCACACCATGACTTACTTTGGAGAGTTGTTCAGGGGAGTGAAGGTATGGTTCAAACCAAGTTGTCCTAAAAAAATCTCCTCTGAAAGAGAAACAACTGAACTGACTGAATCCAGAAGACTACAAAAATTGTATATTATTATTATTTTAAAAATCCTATGATTTTTTTCAGCCAACCTCATTTTAAGGCCCAACTCTTTTGAGTGTAGCTGACAATAGCAATTAAATAGGAATAAAAACAGGGCAGAATTCAGTTCACCTTGATAAATGCAGAACATTAGGGCTTTCTGGGGCTCAGAAGTCATTAAGCCTGGAAATACATTATGTTCACATGCACAGAATAATCTAGTCTACAGAAAGTTTTGCAAAATAAATTCAGAAACAGATTCTTTCTGAGTTGAAAGCCATTTGTTCACTAAAATTAAAAAACAAACACAGTAAATCTCAGTGCCAATGCCAGATTTCTACTCTGCAGTTACCAGCATTTGTATTAACATCTGTCTTGATCATTGTGTTCCTAGATCCATTTAGATCCCAGACAGGATTTTGTATATTGAAACAACAACTGCCTTATTGTTGCTGAATTTATGTAGTGTAATTACCTGTTGTCCCATTCACGAATCTTGCTTCGCTGTCATATATTTCAGGCCTGTCCAAGTGCTGGAAAAACAAGCACTACAAGAAAAAATGGCCAAGATGTGCTGATCCAAAACTACTACTTGCTATGACTGGAGAGATCTTTGCTACTCATTTATCTGTTTAATGTACTAACTCTTCTATCTCTACTGGCTATTTACTTGCATAGTCTCCCCCAGTGGCGCAGTTACCAAGTAGATTGAAGTAATTAATGGAATAAGAATATACAGCAATGAAGCCTCTCTGAAAGGGAAAAGAGAGAAATTCATGGTGGATATTAAATGTCTGAGAGGGGAAAACCAGAAAGATGCATTATTTTATACACATGCCATATATTGCTGCCGTTCACATTGGTTGTGTAAGTGTTCTGTAATATAAGTATGCCGCTAAAGAGAGTGTTGGGAATCTTGTGCTGGTAGCTGTATTATGTACTGTCAGAGTGACTCAGGAAGCAGCTCTTATTCTGAAAAAAAAAGAAAAAGAAAAAAAGCAATAAATTTATGGTTTTGGTTCAGGAATTCTCCTCTGGAGGCATAACATAGTGCTTAAAATAATGAGAATCCCTCCTTGGAGGTGTCTCTTACCAAGAAAGAGCCATAGTATAAAATTGCAATGCTAGAAACACTGCCCTAGAGAAAGTTATAATACAATGATGAAAGACTGACATTCATTTCTTCAACATAAGAAAAATTCTACCATGGCTCTAAACCAATGGCATTATAAACCTCGGCACATTTGTGCCCTAAAGACAGATCCTGCTACAGCACCATATACTAACACTGCAACTGTAGAAATCTGGCTATGACAGTAGAAATACAATATCCTGAAAAGAAGGATTTCCTTCACTGAAAGCTAATGAAGATCTGTGCCATTTAACAATGATCACTACAACCCTCACCATCAATATTTTGAAGGTTGCTCTGTTTCACAGTATGCTTAGTACCTAAGGCATTTCAACACCTACCACTTCATTCTACAGTGACGGGTGGACTTTGAGACAGTTTAGTAAGATATGTTATCCCTTCTTTGCGGTAACTTTAGAAAACCATTCATCCCAAAGGACAGTATGAAAGGCTAACCTTGCTACTAGTTGCATTTGAGACTCCTCTATTACGACAAGGCTGTCCTCCAGAAATGATGAATGCACAGGTCATGATGATTTACACTAGAAGTCAGCTGAGTAAACTATCTTGATATCAGAACTAATGGCATCTTTCCTTTTCTAAATTGAGATAGTATCTGCAGAAAGGTTTGACCCTAAGCAAGAACTTCATCATTTTACCACATCACATAAATAAGTCACACTCCTTTATCAACCGTCAATGGGTTCACAGAACTGAAAATATTATTGTAGGACAAAAGTTAGCCTTTTAACAGACTTCAATTAAGTGACTCTATCTCAGAAAAATATATTAGAAAAGTATAGTAATCATGTAGTAGGAATAAAATTGATAGCATCCCTGTGTACCTTGATGGTGTGTCTGAAAATTTGTCTGTTCCATCGGTATTCGTTGGTCAAGAAAAAATAAATATGCTCTCTTTTCCCAACTTTATCCTGTCACATCAAATCTGTGAATAAACTTGAACTGTATTTTAATTTTATATTAACCCTATAGTTATATATGACCTGAGATTCACAGACTTGTGTAATTCTGACACTGGAAGATTGCTTGGAGTGACTCCATATGCGCTACTGTGGGTGACTGTAATGAAAAGACGCAAGAGGTTATATTGAAAGAAGAATTACCAGAATAAAGAGGCTACTAGCGGTATTCCTCAGAGACTGATCTTGGGATCTGACACAAAATTAGAAGGCACTGCCAATACTAAGGACTGTGAGATGAAATTTAACACTATAAGGAGCAGGTTTTTGTAGCTTATTTTGCTATTAATTGTACGTTCATAAATCGGAAATTATGAAGACAGAAAGAAATCTAGATTATTGCTCAGACAAAGGATGATTATGTATTACCACCTTGATGCAGCTGTGAAGAAGGTGAATGCAATTCTGAATTTGGATGAAATGAAGCATTTTTATTAAGCACAAGGGAATATTTATGCTAGGAAATAAGAACATAGGAAAGACCTAATTTGGCATATTGATATCTGGTATAGTTCTGAGTATCCTTGATCCTTATCCATGAACATAAATGAAAAAAATATGAAGAAGGGTTACTGTTCTAAGTATTTGTCTTCTGAAGATAGACTGGAAGAGCTTGGCTTTGTTTAAGCTACCTAAATAGAAACGCAGGGGTGGACGTGAGCACTGTGATGATCTTCTAGAGTAAATGCTGAGCGATGAATGACAGTAGTAGAGACAAAAGATTGGGAGGTAGGATGGGTGCACTGGTGCTCTTTGGGGTGTTACAATACAGAGACCTGACTGGTGTGTCCACTGGAGAGGCGCAGGCCACAGACAGTGCTGATGAACACTCCTGTTTCTCTTTTGGTTTTGTTTGTGTGGGGTTTTTTTATGCCACCTTAAGATACATTATTTAGTGTTTATAGCATGTTTTAAGTTAATTATAGAGCATAGAGAAGTAGTTTCTGTAGATTGCTTCATATCAGGTAATTATGATGTGGTTGCCACTGATCAACAAGGAAATAACTCAGTTTTCCAGATGTTCTCAGCACTACCTTCCAGTCTTCTGCTCAAAAGTTTAATGATAATATATTTTCCATCTTTCTGGTGTGTGTTTTAAACAGCAGACATCCACAGAGTCACAGAACAGCTGAGATTGAAAAGTCAGTTCAGTCAGTTTTCAATCCAACTGACTGTCCCAAGTCTAACTAGAGATCCATATTTTAAGAAATATAGTTGCTATTTGATAAGGAAAAAACTTTAATTTTTTTTTTAATCTTACATGCAATAAGGGATCATTCTTGCTCAGCTATGTATTTGCAATTGTACCTTCAAGGGCAATAATTGCACCTCTAGATGTCTAAATCTTCATCAGTTTGTATGCAGTTACTTGAACTGCATCCACATGATCTCATAAAAAAATTAGAAAGTCTGTGTGTGTGTATATATATATGAAATCTGAACTACATTAGTAATCACTATTTTGATTTCTCCTCTTTCTCCATGTCGCAGTAGACACGGACACGACAAGTAATAGATCATGCAAAATGGCTACTTTATTGTTCTAACACACTTTTTTAATCCCCTTTTTCAGAGTATGTGTTAGTATATGATTGGTTTAGTTAGTAACTAACAATTCATGATTGGTGAGTTTGTCAGGACGGTTCTTCTTATCATTATCTTGTTTTTGTACCGCTCTTCTCGGATCTTTCCAGACTTTCAAGGATACACTACAAGCTGCTCAAGGTCGCGCTGTTCTTGAACTGTCAGGCATTCCACAGACCCGTTGCATCCCCCGACATCTCCAGTCCATTGCTAAATATCCATGGCCAATCCATGCAGCATAGACATAGTGCCAAGTCATTCACTATCTGAGATGGCAGAAACACTTCTCAGACATACAACTACCTTAGATTATCCTCATGTGGGCAAACCCATCCAGGTCAGCACAGGGCTACACTTCCGTTTTGACCTGAGTATGTACTTGACCCCAGTAACTCCCTTGTGTACGTGTTATTTACATATTTATATTCTTTACTATTTAGTTCATTCAGAGAACTCCAAGAAAATAAGAAAATGCATAGGATACTAAGGATTAGTGGTGTTGTAATTAATGAGAAATTATCAAATATATCTGGTAATTACAATGCTCTCTGGGACAAGGTGTTTAATGGGACAATTCAAAGTACATCCAGTGTATATAATCCCTTGGAACTCATTTTACATCTGCTTTATTACAAATGAAATGTGAAGACTTAAGCATTGGTCTTGCTTTCATTGTTCAGGAAATAGAGCTTATAATTATCTCCATAAAGCAGGAAAGTATTTCAATACTTTGCATTCTATGTATAGCAACAGGGTATGGTTCACAATGGAAATCCTGCAGGAGCCTAAAATACAGGCAGATCAAAAAGAAACTGTGAAGTAATACAACTGAGATGTGGTAAAGTGTTATATATAAAATCTTGTGCACTTAAAAATAAATATCACTTTCCTGTCTAGGGGGAGGTGGGGGTTGGGGGGGAAGAACGAACTGCCTCTCAGTTTCAGGGAAACCAGCAGTCCTTGCCAGAAGAATAAATCAGACAGTAGGAGACAAAAACTATTATAGATTCACTGTGTGAAAAAGTGACCTCACTGAAATTGGCTTTAGCATGGTGGATGAATGCCCGACGGCTCAAAACAGATCTAGTTTAGTCAAACCTTTTCTTCTTCAGTGGGAGATGTTATGAAACACACTAGTTATAAGGTCAGCACTGCAAGGTCACAAGCATGTGTTGTCACGTCCTGTGTACTGCATTTTTAAATGCAAACTAAATAAGGAAAAAATAAGGTAATATGTCACCTATTGAGCAGCTAGGGACAGTTATATAAGAGAAGCTGGAGAAAAAAGCAAGAGAAAGTAGAACGATTGATTCAGCTAATAATTGAAATCAAGGGAGCATGGATTCATGCCCAAAATGCTTCACATACTATTTTAGTTCCTGAAGCTGTGTTTTAGCCTGGTCTGCCTCTTAGAGCCTTTTCAAATAGCAGAAATCATCACAGATGATTGTGTTCAGTATAGTAAAATCACCCATCACAGTTTCAGTTCCTCTCCACTGTTATCTGCTGGACTGGCACTGTAAATCAGTCATGACCAAATTAGCTAAAGGCTAATGGACCAGTTGCCAAGATACAGCTGTGTGCCTTTAGACGCTGAAGTCTGCAGAGGAAATTCTTGTTCTATTCGCTGGTAGCATCTGCACCCTTATGCTAAAAGTAGTACAACAACCCACCTAAACTAATGTCTTTCTCGTTTTTAGCAATGTCCCTGTCCAGTGCCTATTGAGCCACAGCCCAGTACACCATTTGGAGTATTACCAATTGCATTAAAAGAAAAGGAAAAGAGAAAAGGTAAAGTGAAAAAAGTAATGAATGGTATCCCTACTGCTCTAATAAAAAGCTGGAAAAGCAAAAAACTATGCCATCATGTTGAGGAAAGGAGGGGAGAGAAAACAAGTTAATTAAATCACATAATGCAAAGTTTAATGAAGACAACAAAACGTGGTATAACAAACATATATACTATTTGGGAGAAGACTTTGCTCTATCCTTATTGACAGAAATCTGCACCCACTTTGGCATAATGGAATTCTCTTTGACAGCTACAATGTCCTCACACCAAAACCTCCCACTGTTTGGAGAAGCTGGTGCATTTAACAGATGTCTCTCTGTTAAAAGTATTCATTAGAGGAGTTTCATCTGGCAAAATATGGCTTTGACAGTGCCATAGGAAGCATGGTTGGAACAGTAAAATCCTTTTTCTAGTTTTCCTCTAACTTGGGCAGGTATTTGCAGAAGATTGCAGAGAAGTGCCAGTTGAAGGTTCAGGGCCCAGGGACTGTACGATGAACACAATTTGTGAAGGATGCAGAGAATCATTGCCCAGTGTTGCGGAGGATCCACAGGGGACATGACACACAGCCCAATGTGATCAAGTGAAGTTCATTTACTACCACGTTTGACACAGTTATATATCTTATGTGCTTGTGCATGCGCCTTATACAATACCCCGGTTCATGCGACACTATCTTATTCTCTATTGGCTGTGCAAGCTTCTTCACGAGGTGTCCAGCAGTTACTTATCTCATTCTTCAGCATCCAGGTGTTGTTTGTCAGGCTCTTCTTATCTTCCTTTTTCCCAGTGTACAAGCACACAGCGTCCTTGTCTGCTCCAGCACTTTGTAAACTTATGCTTCGTTCCCACCTAACGGCTGGATTGCTCACATGCCTTCGCCCTGCCAAGAAATCCTCAAAAATTCCCCCTTTTTGTTTTTGAGCAATCCAGGCTTGCTTAATAACTCGGGATGCCATTTTTCCTTAACAAGCTGAACAAAGTAAAATTATTACAATAGCTAAAATCACAATAACTACAATAATGCCCATAATTCTTTGAGCCAACCCGTTAACCCTAATGACCCAGACCATGAGGACTATGAGGAAGAGGAACCATCCATACATTCTTGTGCCAACTTGCTCCGCGAACTCAGCCCAGCAATCGGTAGGTGCCAGCTTTGCATGGGCATCCCCACAGAGGCAACGATGGCCGCACCGTACACCAGCCCGATGCTCTTCGGAAAATCCCGGTATCTATACATTTGCAGAAGAACGGGTTTTAGCACACGTGGCCAGCGGGTACCAAAAGTCCGCCTCGGTTGCAATCTATGACGCATGCGCTCGCTGGCCAGGCGCGCTGCACGAGTCATAGCCATCTTGTCTATTGGTTCGTGGGCTTTATGATGCGGTTGCGGTGCACAGAGAATCTTGACCTGTTATGTTAACCAAGGTGACCTATACATTAGTTTTTGACTGAGGTGGTATTCATATTGCCACACCATCTATGATGCTCCAGATGATGATGACCGTGCAAATTCAACAGGAGTCCGTCGTGGGCCTGTATCTGTGGAAACACAATCAATCTCGTTCCCAGGTTATTAATGGAAATAGACCTTACCCCTAATTTTGGCTTTAACTAGCTTTTACGTTTACTCCACACTATCTTCCCGTAATCACACTATATTTAATCAAATTATGCTTAACACACTTTTTACCTAAAGCAAGTTCTATATACAATAAGGCACGCTGTTCTAAAAACCTCTCTGAAGGACTCAATGTCCGCTAGTCCTCTAAAGTGTAATACTCTATTAGTCAGAATCTGTCAGATCAGTGGCTCCAGCCCCCGCCGATGCCGTGCCAGTTGCCATTGGGACAATTCCGGGTCCAGCATCAGTGCGAAGCCATGTCTTGACCCACTTAGCCGGGATCCAGCGAAGGCCTCGATCTGTAAGCAGACACATATACACTCTCCCAGTAAGTTTTACTTCTGCTGGTCCGCACCATTTCCCGGATTCTGGGTCCTTATACATTACCATGATTCCTGTACTTTGTTGCATCCTTTTCACCTGTAAAAGAGCATGATGCATTACCATTGGTGGGTCTTTGTGATCACCTGTCAATCTAAGATAATTTAGCACAAATAAGGCTTTGGCCAATCGTTCCTCTGGGAGTAAGCCCTGGGTTCCCCCCTTTTGTTTTTGCAGCATGCTCTTTAGGGTTTGGTTGGCCCGTTCGACAATATCTTGTCCTGTGGGAAGATGTGGAATGCCCGTACCATGGTGAATTCCCCACAAATTACAAAATCGAGCAAATCGTGTAGAACCATAGGCTGGGCCGTTGTCCGTCTTAATTTCTTTAGGCACACCCAGCACTGCAAAAGAAGCGTGAAGATGTCATTCAATGTGTAAGGCCTTTTCTCCAGTTTGTGCCGTGGCCCACATGGCAGCAGGATAGGTATCAATACACACATGCACATAACGCTTTGCACCAAACCACATGACATGGGTGACATCCATTTGCCACAACTGCAATGGCAAAAGACCTCGTGGGTTAACCTCACAGCCCAAGCCCAGCCCTTCCTTTTGACAATCGGGGCATGCTTTGATGATACCTTGGGCATCAGTGAGTGGTAAGTCAAATTGCTTTGCTAACATCCTAGCGGGTTGGTGCAAGAACGCATGTGATTGCCGTGCTTGTTGAAAACCATTCCCTGGAGGAGGCTCCCATGCCGCTGCAACCAATTGGTCAGCTCTGTCATTTCCCGTTTCTCATCTGCACGTGTGCTCGTACCCAAGAGTTCTACCAGAGGGTCCATATCGTCATTAGTGATACCGCAAAGATTCCGCACCCACTGGATATCTTCCACAAGCTTCTGGACATCATGTACCGTTGAAATTTCTAACATTGCCAGCATCTATGTGCCACCTCAAATACTTCCAAGGTGCTGCCTTTTCAGGAGCAATTATTACTCCGCGATGGCTTAAGATGTCCTGCAATTGAGTTAAATTTCATCCTGTGGCAAGTTCCTTCCTGCTATCAAAATGTAACTGAGGAAACTGCTTTCTTACAGGCTGTAATGCCCAGGCCACATATATCTGACACATCGTGGGGGAATTGCGCATTCATTGCAGTAACACAACCCAATGGTATCTCTTATAGGGCTCTGCCTTGTTAATCGACGGTACCGAAAAGGCGAACTGTTCAGCGTCATCTGGGTGCAAGGGAATGGTGAAAAAACAATCCTTTAGATCTATAATTAACAAATCCCATTCTTCTGGAAGCATAACTGGAGACGGCAAACCTGGCTGCAGGGCTCCCATACTGTGCATCACTGCATTCACAGCTCTGAGATCATGTAACAGTCTCCATTTCCCAGTTTCCTTGGGAATGGTAAATATTGGTGTATTCCATGGACTAGTAGAAGGAACAACATGTCCAGCTCTCAATTGGTCCTTAACTAACTCTTGTATTTTTAGCAGCTTTTCAGAATTTAGCGGCTACTGATCAATCCAAACAGGCTCATCTGTTTTCCAGCTAATTTTCAGGATTGGCTGCCCCTCAGTGACTGCTCCTAAAAAGGATGGGTCACTAACATTGCCTTCATTTGGCTCAATAAATCACGGCCTATGAGGCCAAACAATTCAGCTGGGGTAGTGATGACATGCGGACGCGTCGTAACGTGTTCACCGTCAGGGAACACAAATGTAATCGGTAGCTGACTTACTAAGGTGGCTTGTGTGCCCCCTATCCCTGCAATGCCAAAATTTGGATTGATCAATGGCCATGATGGAGGCCAAATATATTGTGAAATAATCGTAACATCAGCTCCTGTATCGATTGTCATCAGTTTCTTGACGATAACTCCGTCAGGCCCTTCCAATTTCACTACCTTTTCTGGTTTACCTTTTGTTATGTCCATGGCAAGGTATACCTGTGGTTTCCCTGGGGACCTGAATCCACCATCTCCACGTTGTACTTCATCTGGGTTTGGAACACACGACCTGAATGGAACTAATTGTGCTATTCTGATACCTTTAGGAATAGAAACAGGAGGGATTAAAACATGAATCATAATTTTCACAGTCCCACAAAAATCTGCATCAATAAGCCCTGGGACTACCAAAATTCCTTTTAGAGCTGTTGAAGATCGTCCCATCACAAATGCACTAAGCCCGAGCCCCAATGGTCCCTTTATGTTGCTATCCACCAAGTGTACCCCTGCGTCCATCAACGTAATGTCTACTGCGGTTTCCACATCCACTCCAGAGCTCCCTGCAGTGGCGGATCTGGTGGTTGCGAGGCTGCCTGAGGGCTGGCAGCCCAGGTCCCTTGCGTTTGTGTCATCGCGCGAGGGGCCTTCGCGGTCAGTGTAAAGTTTCCCTTCTTCCTATATTCTTGGTGGTATTGTCATCTTTCTTAGCAGAAGCTGTACATTTGCTTTTAATGTGTCCACATTTGCCACAGTTAAAACACTTGACCAAGGGTGTCTTACTGGCCCTGTGCTTCTTTGTAGCTCCTTGTGGAGCTGCGACAACATAGGCTGTTTTCTGTGAGTCCACTGCTCGATCCATGTATTCTAGCATATCAACGACGGCTGCATTTTCCGGCAAATTACACAATGCTTTGCATGTCTTTTCATTAGCATTTTCAAAAGTGAGCATTTTGAACATGTTTTCTTTCATTTGCTCGGTCATGTCAGGGTGGTCATAGATTGCCCTATGCAATCTATTAATAAACTGTGCGAAAGGTTCATTATGCTCCTGTTTCACCTGAGTAAAAGTATGGTTTCGAATATTGTCTGGTATGGAAAGAAAAGCTTGATAGCCAAGATCTGTGATAGGTGATGAACCTCAGTGATACATTGTAACTGAGCGTTCGCTGATGCGAAGGGTCCAGCACCCATCAGCATCTGCGTGGTTACTCCCCATAAGGGATCTATTTGTTGTCGTGGTGTTGCTTGTTCCCGATCACAGAACGTCTCCCACTGCCGGAAAAACACTAACATTTGGGCGGGCTCCAAAACCATATGTGCTAGCTGTTTAATATCTTGAGGTATCAGCGTATCAGAAGAAAAAATGAATTGCAGCATTTGTTGAGCTAACGCAGATTTAATTCCATACTGACTCACAGCATTCCTTAATCTCTCAATGACCTTCCAGTCAAACGCTTCCCATTTTTTCTGTCCATTTAATGCAATAACTGGGAATGCTTGGAGCATAGTCCCTTCTATAATGGCATCTTTTGTTACTCCCCTCCAATGTCTCTGCCTTTCTTCTGCAGCGGCTACTGCAGGCGGCTCCGCGTCTATCGCGGGCGCAGTTGGTTTCACCGTCTCTGGTTCCGAGAGGCGGGATGGATGAAAGGGCGGTGGCGGGGGCGCGGATGGTTCTGGCCGGGGGCCGGCCGCGGCTGGCGGCGGCCGCTCCATGGCCGGCTGACACGCGCCGCGGCAAGGTGGCGGGGGGGGGGGCGGAAAGGGGGGGAAGGAGGGAGGGGAAGGGAGGGGAGGGGAGGGGGGAGGGGAGGAGGGAGGGGGCGGGAGGGGAGGGGCTGGGGGAAGCGCCGGAGAGGGCGGTGAGAAGGGGGCGGGAGGGGGCGGTGGAGGGGGCGGGAGGGGAGGGGCTGGGGGAGGTGCCGGACGGGGTGGCGAGAAGGGGGCGGGAGGGGGAAGCGGGGCCGGTATATGGCGAGAATCTTCGCTCTCTTGCCCTCTCGGTTCATCCTTTCGGGAGGATGACCGTTTCTCCCTCACTTCTGGTCCTTCCGACCGTACCGTCAGTTTTTGTAACTGGTTCACCACCTCCCTCAGGAGCTCTTCCGACCGTACTGTCAGTTTTTGTAGTTGGTTCACCACCTCCCTCAGCTCTTCCATCGCACTACCCGATGGAGATGGTTCCCTGTCCCCCGCAATCTGTTTATCCGCATTAGTCACCCCCGACTCTGTCGGCTTCGGATCTGTCGGGCGACAATCGGCCCCCCTAATTCCCCTGTTTCTTGCGGAGTAACAGACGGGGGAATTTTTTCGGCACCAACGGCCTGGCTGGGTATAGGCAAAGGCTGTGTCTGTGCAGGCGTCTCAGCGTTAACGGAGATGGATGTTAGGGGGGGTGGAGATAGTTGTGTAGAGAATGTCCCCCCAACTCCAGCGGGGTAGGCTGACGCGGCAGCCGTGGAGGCAGCAGAGGGGGTCACCGCCGCGCAGAGAGCGGCGGCTGCCTGCCGGTCCGCCCTCATTGTCTCCAGCATGTCTCGAAATTACTTTCCAGTGCTCTGCATATTTTTTCATCTCCTTTACCTTACCCCCCCCCTGCAGCTAGTAGCGTCCCACAGCGCCTTGCCTATATTATCCCAGGTCGCTTCTTCAAACGCGACATTTACACTCGGGATAAGTTCTTTCTTCCAGGCCCATAAAAGTAACCCCTTTAAGACAGAATTATCGAATTTCAGTCTTCTCTCAGAGAGAAAATTACGAAGGAGCTTTAGGACTGCTTCCTGCTCTTTGTCCAACCCCATCTCCTTCTCCGACCGCTCACCGTATCAGGGCGAGATTCAAGCTTTCACGCGTCTCCTCATTTTCCCAGCTCAGGGCGAGATTCAAACTTACGCGCGTCCCAGCTCAGCCGAAGCTCATGCCGTGCTTCCCAGCTTAGCTGAAGCTCATGCCGTCCTTCCGGGGCAGCAGGAATACTCTCAGCCGGCTCCTCTGCTCCCTCGTCGGTTCAGCTGCACCAGAAATTCTCGTAGAGATGATAAAGTGCTGATCTGAGGGTCCCTGTTCGGGCGCCAAATGTTGTGGAGGATCCACAGGGGACATCACACACAGCCCAATGTGATCAAGTGAAGTTCATTTACTACCACGTTTGACACAGTTATATATCTTATGTGCTTGTGCACGCGCCTTATACAATACTCTAATTGGTACAATACCCCGGTTCACGTGACACTATCTTATCCTCTATTGGCTGTGCAAGCTTCTTCACGAGGTGTCCAGCAGTTACTTATCTCATTCTTCAGCATCCAGGTGTTGTCAGGCTCTTCTTATCTTCCTTTTTCCCAGTGTACAAGGACACAGCATCCTTGTCTGCTCCAGCACTTTGTAAACTTATGCTTCTTTCCCACCTAACGGCTGGATTGCTCACCCAGCCAAGAAATCCTCAACAGCCCAGTGCTGGTCTTCAGAGACATACTGCATGAAGAAGCAGTTCCTGTATAAAAACACAGTTCCATGCCTTAAATGACATGCATATGGACATGGCTTTCCCCAAGCTCTTGCTTCCTTTCCAGGTGCTGAGCAGCCCATGCTACCTTATATCTGGTAAAAGAACTACTGCACAAGTGCAGTTAAAGTATGCATCTTCTTGTTCTCCAATGCCCAGTTCTGTACTGCTTGTGCTATGAGCCTGCTCAGATTCATAGTGTGGCAGAATCACTTGGACAATCTATGATTTATCTGCACAGAGGTACAAGGGCCCCTTTTTTCAGAACCTTCAAAATTCCTAGCTGCAAATAATGCAGATGATCTCAGACTTCCCAGGTATGAAGCTTGTGCACTGAATTTGCTCAGAGCAGGTTACTCTACTTTCCTTTGTCTTTCTTGAAGGTTTACAAGGAGAAAGGGGTATCTGAAATTTAAGGACAGCACATGTGGAAACACAAGCAGTAGAAAAAAGCTGAACATGCTTCAATGAATTTTTGTGTGCCATGTTACCTACATGAGTTCCCTAGAATTCTAAGCTAAAGGCCACCCCAAGGACTTGTCACTGCCTGTTATGACAGAAAAGACAAACTGAGTCACAACACAGGAGAAAAGAAAAACTCTAAAAAGAAGCCAAACTAGCAGGAATTCAGTCAGCCATCCTCCTCTAAAATTAGCATTGTTGAATTCAGTGAGGCCAGACATGCACACTAGCCTCAGGCTTGACAATCTGTCAGAAAACAATGCTAGTCTCCCATGCCATTTTGCATTTGGATATGAAATAAATCATGAAATGGTTTTTCAGGCCTGAAAAAGCTATTTGTTTTCTAAAGCTTCTAAAAGGATAGGAAGAGTCCATTAATTATAACATTTGTCTGGGAAAAAGCAAATGGATAGGTACTGGGCTTCAGGGAAGAACTGCATTCCAGAAATGCTTCAGCACATTGGAAAGTCTCCTGCACTGACCTCTTGGTATATAATCGAAAGCCCAACAGCTCTTGTGGTACCTTCCATCTTCAAAACAACTTATAAGAACTACCTAATCCTTACAGCATCACACTCAAGTACCATTATCTCCATGTCCCAATGAAATTGAGTTGCCTCACTCAAAGGTCTGACTCAGAGTCAATTATGAGACTGTAATCCCTGGCTCTCAGTGCCTCCTTCCCACTGGCAAGAACATGCTTCTCTCCTGGTAGAACTTGGCTTTTTAACAAGACATAGATCTTTGGAAAATATTGCTCGGTGATGACATGAACAGGTTACTTTGAAAAATAAGACAGAAGAGTAAGAGGAGAAAGAAATTTATTATGCAGCAGGACCATAAACAATTTATTTAGTAACTAATCCTACCTCCTTTTTGATAGAGTGGCTGAAAGGTTCCTCAAAATAAAACGTCCTGATGCCAAAACCTTGCTTTCTTGTTTGAAGGTTTTGCTTCTCTGGACTATTTCCAGAAGACCAAGCCAGCAGGCAGAATATCAGTACTGCACGGGAACATCAGTGAATGTAGCCTGGAAAGCAAGCTGCAAAGTGAAATGTGACTTCATATTAATATTGGGTCTGTTCTTTTAGGGTCTAAATGGTTGTTTATTTTCCCAAACACCACTGACAACATATATGCATACCATCTACCACCACCCCCAGATGAGAAGAAAATAAATTCATGAACGTAAACATGGTTTTGAGCATGATAAGAGCAAAGCTGTGAAAATATTTTGCATTCATTCTGAATGACCAAAAATATTTTGGAAACACTGTAACATATACCAGCACCAAAGAAAGCAGCTGCTCCTAAGCAGAATGCAGAAATCTCTGCACAAACTGTGAAAGGAAATGTTTGGACGTAAGTGCAATACTATTTCCAAAAAAGAAGTTCTATACATCTCCTCATAGACAAGACAGAGATTCTTCATCTGAAATGCTGTGTACACAATCCCTTTAAATGGATACTACTTACCCACAAGAGGCCAAAACTTTTACTTAAATCAAAATCAATTTTTTTTATATTCCTTATCATTATCATGTCATCTGTTGTTACACAGCAAAGCCTTCATTATAATAACATTGTAGAGTACTACCTTTAGAAAGATCTACAAATGAACAGAAATAACCCACTGAAACTATCTTAAAAATTACTTCTTTTTCAGTCAGTGTTGCTGTAACTTCTCTCAGACTATCAAAAAAGATGCTAAAAACCTTCATATGTTGTCAATCATAAATTATGGCTTCTTGCTTGTTTCCTTGTTTTAAATTAACAAACATTTTAAAAGACAGATAAATATAATTAAATGAAGTGTTTGATGTTTTATGAATTTTCTAGATGCCTTTTTTGGTCTGTATTTTTTTACACTAACTTTTCTGAAGTTATTTCTTAGTTCCTCAGTTAGTAGAAAGTTAAATACTAAAAGGAAATCCAGAAGAGAATTGGGCATCGAATCCAAAAGGATCCATGCTATATCAGAAGAATATTGTGGTTTAAAACCTGTCCTAGGTTCAGCTGGGATAGAGTTAATTTTCACAGGAACCTGGGAGGGGGCACAGCCGGGGCAGCTGACCTGAACTAGCCAAGGAGCTACTCCATACCATGTGACATCATGCTCAGTATATAAATGGGGAGCGGGCTGGAGGGGGGAGCTCTCTGCTCTCGGTGTGGGAAGTGGCGGAGCATCGGGTTCCGTGTGGTGAGCAGCTGCACTGTGCATCACTCGTTTTGTATATTCTTTTATTAGTACTGTTGTTGTTATTGTAATTTCTCTTTTTGTGTTGTCTCAGTAAATTGTCCTTATCTCAACCCACAAGGTTCCGGTTTTTTTTGTCTTCTCCTTTCTGATTCTCCTCCCCATCACACCGGAGGGGGGCGGGGAGGAGTGAGTGAGCGAGCGGCTGCGTGGTCCTTTTTTACCGACTGTGCTGAAACCACGACAAAACCCCATAACTGCAACTAACGAAATGCCAGGAATGGCATAACCTACTTCTTTGTGTCCCATTCCTCTTCTCTTTCCTATGGCCTGGCTTCTCTCCATACCCTCCATTGCTTCTAATGAGCCCTGCAATCCAGTGCATGCCTTCTCCTTTTCAGCACTATTTCTGTTCTTGCTTCCTTCATGTCCTGCTGGTATTTCCTTCCACAAGGTACTTGGGTTTCCCATTCAGCACTGTTACATGTCTTGTTGCCCATCAAATACTTCAGGTTTCTGTTCTTATCTGCCCTTTCTTTCACCAGCAGGTTACTGTCTGTTTATCTTCTCTTGCCATTCCTTCACATTCAGCTCAGGCAGTTCTCTCCTGTATCCTCCAGACTGTCAGCACAGGACAGACACTGCCTACTCTCAGATGCTATGCCAGGCAATAAATTTGGATACAGGAACAAAAAGCTGCTTTTCTGCCAACTTTCTCCTTTATATTGGATCAGGTTTATTGTCTTTCAGTCCTGGGATGGCGTAGGTGCAAACCCATCAGTAGGACTGGTGCTAATCATGTTCAGTTAAGACAAAATCTTCAGAGAATCTAGGTAACAGTCCCAAAATTGCTTTTCAGGAAAAATGGTTTGCTGTCTTCAGGAGTTCTTTTTTTGGGATGTATGGATAAAAGTCAGTTCTATTTCAGACGAATACTTACAATTTTGGTAAACTTACAAACATTTCTATGTAACATGGAGAATGCTGGGTAAACTTCACTCTCACCATTCCTGTTGCTTTCAACTGGACATATTTTTGCCCATCCACCACAGGCTTCACTTCCCATGACTTGACAGTTCTGTGCTCTTTCGAAAGTGATCAGGTCAGACAGGCTCTTATTGATGTTGCAATGCCTTATTAGCCCTGGAAATCTGAAGATCTTATTCACCCAGCACTAAACCTCAGCAAAAGAATCTTAGAGCACCAAAATCTCACTTTGAGAACAACAGAAACTAGAAAAAGGAGTATCACCTCCTGCATCCACCAGTTCAAGCACATGATTTCTAATCATTCAAATGGAAGCCATAAAATACCACATCAGAACTCAGAACAGTATCAGCACCCCCCTCTGTATGTCTGACAGCATGCAAATACATAGGCGATGCAGACATGCCTATCATTTGTATACAGTCTTTAGAGGCTCCAGGAGTCTGGATCTGCACATCAGAAGCAGAGTTATTGGACTGTGACTATGTGCTCTGCAGAGTAAGAACCAATGAATCTTGTGTTGGATTGATTAAAATTGTAATTGTACAATCTCTGTGATCCACAGAACAGGGAGTCATTTTTCACAGTGAAACACTTAGCAATTGGACAGACTCAAACTGTCTGCCTCATGGCATTTGTAGCTATTCTCTACATTGCGACATAAATCAAAGACATGTATTTTGACCCTCCTACACATAATGCAGCCAAATAGGAAGCAATATGACAGAAAGAATATTGCTGGTTGAATTTAGAACAGCTTTACAGAAAGAAAAACAACAATGGATATAAAACCCTTAGCCTTTCACAAAATTTGATATGATCGTCATAATAAAAAATACAAAAAATATACAATTAAAAATTAGGTTGCTTAAACCATATCAATATTCCATTTTTTACTACTACATATAAAGGAGAAGAGAGAGGGGGAAATGCAGATTGAAATAGCTAGCAAAATGATCAGGTTAATTTCAAAATTAGAATGGGGAGGCGGGGGGTGGGGTTGGGGAAAGAGACCTGAATTACCCTCACTTATTTGTTTCTATTTTCATAGACCCGTTCATAAGACCAAGAATTGAAAACCCTTGCTTTCCATGCCTAATAAGGTTTTCAGGCAATCAAAATCACAGCAGTTTTAAAAGAGATATTAGAGTCTGGTGTGTCGTCTGTTATGGTTATGGAGAAACATAAACCATGCATGCAAATAACCTGTGAAATACCAAAACTTCTGCTAGACCTCTTCAGGAATTCTACTATAGCTCATGGGCTAAGAACTGGGTATCAATTTACATTGCTGCTTTCAGAAAAATTCTCCGCTGTAGTAGAAAACCTGCATGTATTCATCTTTGAGTGATACCCCACCATCCCAACCATGCTCCCCCCCCAAAAAAAAAGTGAAAGAGGTAAAAAAGCACAGATGGCCAGAAGAAACAACTGTATTTCCAGCAGTCAGGTTTTCTTAGGAGACTGTCCAGACAGCTACTGTAATATGACATCTAGTAAGTAAGTCTAGGTTGATAAGGGACAAAGCCAGGGCAGAGTTCAGAGACAAAGCCTAGGACAGAATGACTCACCAAGGGGACTGCTATTGCCCAAGACTCTTAAATCTGATGGTTCAAAGTCATTGTGTTATGCAGTTAATGAGTTATGTTAGTATTGCATTATTGATTCTGTGCTCTAAGCTATCTAGTTGCAATTCAAAGAGCCACACAGAGAAGAGATTAGAGACACATTAGTGAAACCTGTGGAATGCAGCTTAGGTGCCCACCAGTGCATCCCTGCTATATGTATGACACAGATCATGCTAAGACTCCAAATGCCAGTTTGTGCCATGAACTATGTTAAAATGATAAAGTCAGCATACAGGCAAAAAAATATAAGGAGCTTAAGATGGAAAGCATCTATGCATTTTAAGTTCATATACACTGCTGGTAATTGCAACTTCTGTTGCAGTCTTCAGCAGCTATATCTGCTGCTCAGGTGACACCTACAAACCAAGCCATTGCCATCTAGCCAGTTTATTCACATTCTCTGGAATCACTTGCACTAGGCATCACAGTCCTTGATTTTGAGTCATCCTTAGCAAAGTCACTTGCACAGCTCCCCACAGCTCTTATCTGAAGTGATAAGAGAGCAAATAAAAATTGTATCCTGGTTAGCACGATTAATATGATGCCACAGTTCTAGCCAATTAGTGACATTACAAACATATTTTCCAAAGAAAACTAGGGTGGCTATATTTAATCACTTCCTCTATTTCACATTATTTGTTTAGATTTAGGCACAAATGAGTGGAAGCCAATAGTATTTTTCACAGCCTGATAAATTGGAAGTGCATTCACAGAGATTTGACCATTCAGAAGCACAAAACTCAGACCCAACAGAACAAATTATTTTAGCTAATCCGCAATCTAAGATCACAAAATACACCTTTTACCTACCCATAATGATTTCAGAGGGCACATGATCAATGTAAGTATTTGCCTGCAGCTAAGGTAGAGAGTCAGCCAAGTCATCCGGTATGTTAGTGAGAGAAACCCACACAGAGCTTCTGCCCAAGAGCCTACAAGAGTATCTGTTACCACGTCAGACTTCAGTCTCCAACACTTCAGTTGTCAAGGTCAACATATTTTAAGCTCTTTAGAAATGGGAAGGGAAGGGATCATCACAGCCCACAGCACCCCAGCATATTCCTTGCTCTTCAGAAGGCTGCAGAACCACTGCTTTTACTTAGAAAAGTTGTAGCAGGATGACAAGTCACGCCTCAGAGCAAAATCAAGACTTTAAACTCAACTTTGACACCAACAGATTCTGAAGCATAAAACCCCTGTGTCCAAAAGCCTCTCCTACGGGGTTTACTATTTTCTGCACCTGAACCCAAGTGGTTTGAAGGTACAGTTCAATTTTTCATTTCTTTTGAGAGCCCTTCCAAGTAGTGGAAGAACAGAGCTACTGCATTGCTAAATCACTGAATCAATGCCAAGGTCATGTGTTCGATAATCTCTGATAGGCTGTAAAAAACATTTCCTGAGATAAATTTACCCCCATGACTCGGGTTCTCTACCTTTTTATCAAAAATGATAGCTACTTCAGAAGAAACAGAAAGTGAGGCATACCTAGCTTTTTAAAAATTTGCATTAGTGATCTGTTTTCTTCATTTGAAGCATCCTCCTCTGAAGTTACTATTAGGGTCAGAATTGTCCTAGCCGGGGGGGTTGAACAAAGTTCCTTCCAGAACACATTGGTCCAGGTCCTGGCATTTGCTGGTAACTCTTTGCCAAAGTGACGCAAAGTAACCCTTTTTCTAGGAGTCCATTCCTAGGACAGTCAGGAGGTCTGGACCAGGGGACTGTGAAGGGCTGGCTGTCCCAGAGGTTACTGTAATATAAGGACACACTATAATTACAAAATAAAGCAACTGTCTGTGAAAGATTATAGCCAGCCAAACAGGCATTTGTTTTTCCTTATAAATATGTAGGAACTGTTCTGCTTCCATTTACCGTTTCAGCTAATGGCCATAGGAATTTTGCCAATTTGCTGTGTCAGGTATGTCAGCGCTCATTTGACTTTCCTAACCAGGCTTTTCCTAGTAATGCTCACCAGAAGTATACTAAAAACTAATTAAATAAACCCTAGATCCTTTATCATCTATTGCAATTACAAGAGTTTTCTGACATCAGACTGTTATGACAAAATGTTTATTAATATATAAACTGTTTTATAGGTGAACGATCAGTAATTCAACATACACAGATGGACCACTAGAAAAAGCTAATATGAGTTTGTACCAGCCTTCAGCTCTGACATTCACTGCTGTCCTTTCAGATGCTACAGTCAACTTCTGGCTATACTTTTACCTCCTCTTTCCAAGAGCAACTTGAGAACAGAAAGGTCATTGGTGACTTTCTTTCACATCAATAAAATCATAAGAAATTCCATCTAGCACTCCCCTCTTCTGTGCAGCCCTGGAAGGCTGCAGTAGGAATGAAGCCCCAGGGAACAGATGCCTTCAGTCTTGCAGAACACCGGTTTTGGTAGCAAATCACCACCAGTGTCCCCTTCTAGAGAAAAGCTTTCCATGCAACAGCAGAGAGGAAAACTCTCTAACATTTAGGAAAGTCAGTCCTGTACAAGGCATTGGGGAGTTCCAGAGGCTTATCCCTGAATGACTTCCGAACAGTTATCTGCACAGGTCCAGCCCTCTAAGTCCCATTCTCTGGACCTACGTGGTACAGATAAGAAATGTGACTGCAGCTGGACTTTGCATGTAAGTCTTTTCTCTTTCCTTTTTCTTTTTTTTTCACTCAAGAGAAAGGCAAGTCCTAAACTACTGGCAAGAACCTGTGAGAGGAAACAAACAGCAAAGCAATTTATAGTGAATATCAATCACTTGGTTGAATGTCCAGGAAGTCAATCTGTGCTCAATCTTCCCTAATACACGCTTAAATACTATACACTAACTAAGAGGGACAGCAGAGCTCTGACGGCCCATCTATACCAAGTGTCATTTAATTCTGCACATACCTGAGCGATCTTTAAATGAGCCGCAGCCGCAGTGGCCAAGCCCTCAGCCACAAACAGTTGTCTGAACACTTGTTTCTTTGTTGAATTTTGCAGCCCATCCTGAATTCTGTGTCATTTTTCTCTAGCAGCCTTAAGGTGTATGTATAGAGACAGGCAGATGTGTACAGATGTACACAGTGTATGTGCCTGCCTAACCTGAAGTAACTTGTATCGGGTGTCCGTGCCCAGGCGCTGGCAGTGGGGGCTGTGGGGGGGTCTGGGTCTCTGTGAGGAGAGGCCGGGGCTGCCTCGTGCTGCACAGGGCCGGTTCTGGCCGGTTCCGGCCGGTTCAGCAGCCGCCCCAGCGCAGGGCACAGCTGAGCCCGTCAGCGAGGCTGTCGAAGACTCTGTGGAAACGTGTATGAGAAAGGGCAAAACGCTGCCCGGCAGTGAGGGGAAAGCGTGAGGAACAGCCCTGCGAGCACCGAGGTCTGAGGAGAAGGGGGTGGAGGAGGTGCTCCAGGGGCAGAGCAGGGGTTCCCCGGCAGCCTGTGGAGAAACCACCAGGGAGCAGACACCCACGCTGCAGCCCGTGCAGTGCCCCACGCCAGAGAAGGCAGGTATTTCCTGAAGGAACTGCAGCCCATGGAGAGGACTCACACTGATGCAGGGAAAAAGTGTGAGGAGGGGGGAGCAGCAGAGAGGAACTGTTAAGGTCTGACCTCAACCCGCCATTCCCCATCCCCTGCCCTGGCTGGAGCTGGGGGGTAGAGAATCACCCCGGGTATAGTCTGTACGTTCTGTTGTCGTTTCCCATATCCATTGCTTTCAGGGAAAGAAGTAGACAATTCTCACAGTAAAAAACCTGAGCCTACAAACAAAGTCTAGATACCAGCTAACAAAAATCATCAATTCTTCTAAAACCAAATCTCCCTTTACAGGCAAATACAGTCGATGAAATTATGACAAGTATCATCTTCTAGCTAACTTACATTTAATTACTTCAAAAAGGCTAAATAAATTTGAAGGAGGATTAGATCTCTAAAATACATGTCTTTTATAGCAGTTTCTTCACCGCTAAAAAAAAATTACTAGTTTTCCTGCGTGATATAGGCATGTACATATACACATACTCCAGGCTACAATAAAATGAAACATAAATTGTACTCTAAAGTTGTGCAGAATATGCAAAAGATACATTCTCTCTCTAGCTGTTCATTAAATTCTATTACCAAAATTAATTTTGCAATAGCCTTCAAGTTTTAACACAAGAAACTAATCTTAGATTTTTCTAAATCTTCTGATTCACATGCTAGTTAAAGTGACTGTCCTTGCTAAACATGTACTAGCCAAAATATATCTGATCATGCTGAAATCACCCAGTCATAGCACAGCCCCTTCAGGCCACTGTATCTCAAGGATCAGTTTTGGCTATTCTGGATCAAGGCTGGCAGCGTTTTTTTGAAATCCACATTTGCCACTTCCCACTTAGGGCAAAAGCAACATCTTTATTCTTCTGGACTGCATTCCAGTACATGATATTTTGCTTGGAGTTACTGGGTAACACAAAGCAATGACTGCCCTGTTGTTTCCACAATACTGTCTTATGAGTCAGAGATGCTATGGCTGTATTTCCAAAAAGCTTTCCAATGCACCACAGAGTTATGAAATTATGTGCATTCTAAACTATTTTGGCATAGAAACATACATTTAAATTCATTAAGCACAAGGGTGCATAAATTTACTGAATTTCAATATAAGCATCTGTTCAAATAGTTTTTAACACCTGATGGAAATTCAATTTTTAATGGCCATAAAACAGGCACCCCAGAAAAATTTTCCAAAACCTAAAGCTCTTTGGAAAGGTACTAAAGAAAGAGCACTGTTGGGAAGAGGAGAGTGAGACAGTGTGATATGTGAGGTGGTTCAGTGCTGGGCACTCTGCCCTTGGGTCAACATCAATACCACCATAGAGCCAGTGGCAACACCGTGGTGGACAAAATGTAAACATCAGGTCAGAGCCACCAATGCATGATTATGATATATCCCACAGGTATGGCTAACTGTACCTTTTGGAGTAATTACATCTTATCCACTGAAATACCTACTACTAGTTTAAATTGGATAGAATATGCCCCTTCATTCCACCCCGTAAGTATGTCATGTCACCTTGCCTGATTAGCAGATGTTTTCTTCTGGCCAGAGGTCACTTATTACTGTATAAAAGCAATTTTGTAGCTTAAGTCATGTGTATATTTCTATCCTAAAACAATAAACTACAAGAGCTGAGGAGAAAGGAGGGTGGGATCATGAAATATTTCACACATAACAAAACCACATATGTAAAAAAGTATTTGTGATGTGCAGAACCGGGAAAGGTTTTATATACATAGAATATCATTATTATTGCTTGTAAGTACTAGAATTTGACTGTTTCACCTCTAAATGTCAAGGACAATAGTTAATTTGTACAAAGTAGATAAATGAGGTGGAAACTAGTCAGAAGAGGTTTGTTTATCTGTTCTTTGATGATATATTACACTGCAATAATAAGACAGTAACTGTGTGTTCTGTCTGGCTGAGAATAACTTCCAACATCATTTCTCATTTTTACATATCAGATCTGAAAGCACCTCCCTGTCTTTGAAGTTCAGCAAAATTAAAAAACAACAATTAAGCCCAGCCAACTGGTAGCAGGGGATTTTAACAAGAGAAGTAACAACATTAAATTCCACCAAGTCTGTAATACGTTACTTCCCTGAACTGACTTGTGTGCATGTCATCTCCTGTCTCCCCTGAACTTAGTCACAAGCACCAGACTGCATTAAAATGGCAATTTTTCTTTGTACTGGGCAACTCCAAATGTGCCTGTGGTTTTAACTGCATTTTAATTTTTTTAAATGTGAAAATACTCATTGTCTTTTGTTAGTACATTGTATTACAATGCAAGAAAACAATTATTTCAGAACACATGTAGTATCGTACTTTGATTTAAAAGTCTGTATGGCTAAACATGTCCTTAACAATCCACTACAACCTGCATGTTTGCTGGGAGATGGGAGGATGGGGAAGGTTTTTAAAAGAAAATTTTCTGTCTTGTGCTGAAAATCCACAGGTTTACCAAACAGCTAATGTGGTTCAGCAACAAACACAACTTCCAGGTCAAAGACAACTAAGAAAATTCAGTAGTTCACAATGTCAGTTTACTTGTCCAAAGGCAAGGGCCTCTCCTTCTCTCCCTTCTGATAAACACTGACACAGAAGTGTGTTATGCTTGCTTTTCCTAGAACTCACAACAGTAGATCTGCCTTTGTCCTCCAAAGGCCAAGACCTCCACAACTGGAGCAATGTGACAGAACACACAGTGCTTGCTTCATTTTTTTTCCAATTATAAAACACTGCTGTTTGGTTTCCCTTAAAGATGCCAATTGCAAGCTGCTTATTAAAAAAATAATTTACAGGCTGGAGGAAGTTGATGAGAAGCTACTATTTCTGACAGCAGATTTATCAATAGAGAAAATTATAAAATAAATGAAGAGGGGGAAGAAGTTATTTTAAGCAAGTCAATGAGACTAGATAGAAAAAAAATAAATTTATGTTGTGATAAGTGGTAGGAATTTGATTTAACAGAATTTATAAACCATACATATGGTCTTTCACAAACGCGTAAAATGCAAGTAGAGGTCTAATACAATCCTATTTCCTCCCCTGCTATCTTACTTTTATAAATGTAAAAAGCACTGACAGCCAAGTAAAAATAATGCATTACTTCAAGAGTCTTTAAAAAAAAGAAACTGAATTATTGTTATGCAGTAATATTTATATTGTCTGCTAGTGTGCTATATGTCCTTTTTATAAAACATACATAAATTTTCAAAGTAGCATATTAGAGCCTTGCCTGCAACAGTGAGCAGCTGTTTCTGGAGTAAGTCACATAAGCAGACATAAGCAGCCATGGATTCACCTTGGGCTTTCAGGAAGGCACAGAAAGCCACCAAACTGTCTCATTCCAGAAAGAAAGAGTTTCATTCTTGTAGGTCACAGTCCAATTTTGCAGATTCTTGAAAAATCAGAATTTTAAACCTGTATATGTTTTGCATTAGAATATGATATAGTAAATGCACAGGATATGAATAACGTGAAGAATCACCTACCTTATATGAACCACGTTTTTTCATATATGCCGATAGCCAGCTGCAACCCTAAATTGAATACAGATTAACAGCATTTACATCATAGGCTGAGCAAAGGGCATACGTGCATTTTGGAAAATCAGATTTTTAAAAGCAGATATATAACATATTGTTAACAGATCATGTGCCAAAAATGAGGAATGGAGAATCTGGCTACTAACAAAACTATCAGGGTATAAAAATGCTCTTCAAGGAAACAACAGATTATTTCTATGGCTTTACAAAGAAGTTATACAAGGCTGAACTTCTAAAAAAGGCAAATCTATTTCTTATTGTGTTGTTTTTTTTAATTCATTTATCTGCAGCACAGTTTAGCTTCCCCCCAAAAACCACATGGGGGTCTGCTCCTAATGTTTCAATTTCTTGTTTTTCCTAACAGAAAAGAGTGACAGGCTGTGCTTACCTCACAGCAGTGATGGCTAGGGTGGTTCATGGGAATGCTGTTTCCAGTCAATTTTAGCCTAAGTGGCAAGTTCTTCAGAGTGCCTTAGTCATTCACAAATAATCCAAAGTGTCAGATGGGGAGGGATTCTCTCCTGCAAGACTAGAGCTATATAATGAAAATGCTGACAGTCTTTTAATTATCAGTGGCACAAGCGGGTGCTATGATAATAAATCGCTCTTTCCTAAACACAGATGAATCAAAAAACTACTTAGTAGCTTCATCAAAGTTCTCTAGGATCAAAGCTGGTCAAAAAGATTATATAGGAAATGCTACTCCAACAGAGTTTAAAATGAAGACAGTCATTTGGGTATTCTTAAACAGCCCCACACTAGTAGCCAAATGAGAATGCAGTACAATATCCTGCTGACATAAAAAGATACCACAAAACATTTAAATTATGGAAACATACATACACATTATAGTTTTACTTTTTTCTTTTCCTTAATTTTTAAGGAAAACCTGAAGTGCATTGAATAGGATAAATGAGTGCCATGGAACCTGTAATAATTACAATGATGATTATACAACATTGAAAGATCTTTTCAGCCTACACTTTATAGTAAAATCAAGAAAATTGAGATCAAATATTGGTAATCTGGCAAAACAATGGCTCTAGATACCTGTTTCTAGCTCTCTCTCACACGAGTGGCAATGATGCACTGTAAGATCGTAAACCAAGGCAGTTGATTCACATAGTAATTACAAGCTCTAATAAGGAACAGCAAATCAGCGGTTCAGCAGAAGCCCAAAGATAGAAATATATCAATGTAAAATATTTGAATGATTCTGAGCAGGTTAACTATAAAATATCATAGCATGCTTGTTGGCATGCTAGAAACATGAAAAAGACATTCATCTCAGAAATTCACCTTTATATCTTGCCACTGAGAAAGGATGATTTTCTGACAGAAATGCAGTATTATCAGTGGAATTCTGTAATACACACACTACATAGAGCTCTAAAGCTCTGATACTTATCCTATTAAATGGTAACATACATTTCTAGAGTTGAGTAAACCAGTCTAAAATACTGCCAAAAATATAATTTCACATTTATTTAAAAGACTGTTGTTCACTTCAAATGACTGAAAACACAAGCATCTTCCAATCTTTCATTAATACCATGAAGATAAAACAAATGGATACTCCTTGCACACACAAAACAAAAGAAATCACACTTCTGTAAGAAAAATTAACAGAAAGAGTCACAAGACCCATCTAGTTAGATAAATAAAATATTACAACAGTGTTTCTGTGACATGGAGATAAAACATTAATGAGATTTCAAAAGCACAAGTGACATCATGCTGTCAGTGGGAGCTGAGTGCCAGCCTGCCCCTTCATGACTTTGAAAGCCTTGCCGTAAAGCACTGCAGCAAGGAAACCTTTAGTATTGTCTAAGTAGCTGTAGGGAAGTACATGGAAAATACACTTAGAAAACAATGCTGATGTGATACAGAACAACAAAAACCAATCCCCTTTGAATATAAAATATACCAGACTAAGAACTGAAACATTTTGCAAGTCCTATTAAACCATAAATTGCAAAATCAGTATGTACTGTGATTTACACAAGAAATCATTGCAGACATTATGGTATGAAATTCAGTTTCTACAGATTTTTTTTTGAAAGCGCTTGTGTATCATTTTCTAGTTACAGCTTTCCAAATGAGGTAAATAATTCTCCTAACCGCAAAGAAAGAATAGGTAAAATTTATCTCAGCTGAAGTCCTGACTGAGTTATAGATTTTGGTGGCACTTCATTCCTTGATGTCTGCTCAAGCTATACAATAATACAAATACAACAAAGCCTGGGAAGAGCAACACCAACACACTGTTTGGATCCAGCAAGTTCAATGAAATGTCTCCGTTTCTTTTTCTGGTGACTCAATCTTCTTTCTTTTCTTTCAGAAGAACTGCTGCAGTTTCAAACTTTCTTACTCAAATTATATTTCTAAGTGCACGTATTGTAAAAAGTTACTTTTCACTTTTGGAGTAAGATATTGAATTCTCACTCATCATATAACAAGTAAGCAACAGAAAAAGTGAAACCTGGATACCTATGGATTTTCATCAGGTGAATGTTTTTTTGGAGGCTGAAAAGGTACAATGTCATCTGAAACCAGAACATCCATTACATTCTCCAATGAAACTAGATAAGAATAATGATGCAGCAGCATATGGAATACCCATAGTTTGGCATTTATGTACAATATTTACACAAAAGCAGAATATCGCCAGAGATTAGTTGTTTTGTGAAATGAAACCACAAAGCAAGACATTTCAGGTCCACATTATGAGTTCAGTTACAACATCGGGGCATCAGTCAGGCAAAACAAACTCACCTTCAATAAGAGGTTCCTCTTCTATCTTTTTCCCAGGGTATGTTTCATGGGAGTAGCATCTAAGAACAACAGAAGTAATTAAGGTCCTAAAGGCTGCTGTAACATCTACCACTGAGTGATACATTTAGAAATTTTTTTATATTGCAAGATAAATGGATTCTCTTAATTTTTTCTTGGACAATGTGTAGAAGGAAGATATTCATTCCTTATAATGATGCATGAAAATTTACTGAAAATCTTTTAAATATCATGAGAGTAATTAATGTCAGTACATATACCATCAAAAGCCAGCCTCCTAAGAGAACACTAATGTTCCGAGTAAACACAACCTACTACAAATTTCTGTCCTTTTCGAGAGCAGATGCTTTTTTTTCCTGATCCTCTGTGGTAAACATTTCACTTAAACTTTAAAATACAACTGTATTTCCAGGCACAAAACTATTTGTCCGTACTGTATTGACAAAGCTTTTAGATTTATATTAAACAAATAATTAAATTGCCTTTTTTTAAAAAAAAGTAGATTTTGTATTACGCAAACATTCCCTGTGTGGTTCCATCCCTGCCAAAGATTTAGAGTAAGATATGCAAGCCTACCTATCCAAGAACACCTTCAATTCTTTCAGTATGCTTTAAGCACTAACAATGGTCAGGCATGATTAAGCCACCATTATTAATGATTGAATGGGATTTTCTCTGTGTGAGGTTTATGGCTGGTCTGTTTTGCTGTACATATATTAATCAGCTATGGTCGTCGCCTAAACCTAAAATATAGATAGGAAGAAAATTGCCATAATCTGGGCTTGCATAGCTTTCTGTGATTCTAGGGCTGATGTGAATGCAGTACACAGGACAAACAGCTGAGATGAAAACAAGCCTGACATTTATTCCATTTCACTTCCTGCTTTTTCTTTTGTTGGACTCAGAGTATGTTCAAAACAGCAAATACGATAAGTAAATAGGATGAGAGAAGCTGTAAAAGGTGATACCAGCGAATGAGAGCACAGGCAGAAAAAGGAATCAAAAGGAGAACATAAGAAGGATGAAACCCAGAAAAATAAAATGAAACCACTGTTCCAACACAAAACATGGAGTGTCCTGGGGCTGACAGCATATTTAACTGGGTTATGGTGAAGTCACATCCTGAACTCATGTTTTGTCAATTCCTGTAGAATCTAAACCTAGACTGAAGCGCAGCTTCTCTGGTTATGTATGAACACCAGCTGAAGCTTATCTCCATAGATGGGAATTTCAACTTTTACCAATGTGCATTTTCTGAAGCCTATACAGGAATTAGCTGCTGCTAACTATATACTTCTAAGCTGCCACACCAGCCAAAATGCACATCAATCACCTGCTGTCTTTTGGTTGCTGCCACACCAAGTAAATACCTTCTAGCACCTCGTGGTGCTGCTGTTCATAACTGTACTGCTTAATATTTTTGAGACTTCCATACTTTGTCAAACACAGCTGAAACTGGTCTGCAAGCAGAACTATCCATGGAGGGAAAAAAGGAATGACACAGACAGACAGCATTGTTTAATTCTGTTCAGGCAGAAATATCTCTAGATTTACTGTAAAAATAATAAAGACTACACTTCTACGTAAATCTGGAACTGCACAAGATGGGTTGTGTAGGGTTTTTTTACAACATGCATTTTTTTAAACAATTTAGCATATATATGCACAGTGTGAACAAAGATGTAGCCATCTGATCATGTATATGTTTTTAAAACTAAGTAAAATGTATATATTAGGAACACTTCCAGTGTGGTATTGCTAACTCAAAATCCACCTCTGGTATTCAAAATACTTTCAGTTTCTCTGGAACTCTTTAGTAACCATCTCCTTAGCAGTACTGAAATGGTGCAGGATCAATTTGGGGTACATCTTCCTTTGTGTGAAGACTGAAACTGGATGACTGCAGAATTCCACAGGCAACAGTCATAATTATTAAGGGCAAGCCATTTTTAGACCATTAAGAGAGAGAAATCACTGCTACACAATTTAGAGAAGGGAAAAATTCCTAACCACCACCATAATTGTTGAGACACTGATAAGCCATTTCATCAAAAAATGGATTAGGGATGCATTGACCTTTTACTAATTTGCTTCAGCTTTTCTAGAGTTCCCCCATCTTTTCAAGGTAAGTCAACTTATATTGCAAACCTAAATGCTAGATGGAAGGTCCTGAGATTCATTGCTTTTTCTGAAATAGCCTTTCTGATCTTCCCTTGGCTGCATACAGTGCTGTATTGGCTGCCAGTGTGTTTGCATAATGCATGCTCTGCAGTAAATTGATTCCTTACTGAAAAATATAACATTTTATTGTTTGTGGAATTTTTTGCAAAGAAAGCAAGCTGTGTCTGGGACAAGCTTCAGTTGAATAGCCAAGTAATTTGACCTGGCGTTTTAAAGGACAACTGTAATATCTCTTTAAAAGCATCAGTACAGCTAAAACTAAGTGTACCCAGAGATAGTTCTGAGTTAAGGGGAAAGATACCCCCCACCTGAGCCAGTGCTCTCCATTTGTTCATTCACACATATGAAGAAAGTGAATTAAAGCTGGATTTGGGACACAATGTGAGAAGGGGACAGAAGTAGTGCAGTGACCTGCTCATCCCTTACCGTTGCTCTCTGAGAACAATAAGAGCAGGTTGCACAGGTGGAAGGAATTAGCCAGTCTTCTGTAGAAAACATTTCCCCAGTAAATTGAGCCAGTCCTTGGTTCCAGAGTCAGCTAAAAGAGGCTTCTGGCCTGTGGCATTCCAACGTTGATGGCCAGAGCTTATGAAATACGATGACTTTTGTTCCTGTGAAAAAGATAACTACCATCATGAATAGGCATTCGCTCATGAAATTTTAACATCACTTTGTCCCCAGTAGGGCCTCAGTGCTCAAAACTCAGAGTTTCCTCCCAACATCTGAGCAAACAATTTTTAGAAATCATTTCTGTCAGGATGAGAATGAAATTTTTCTTACCATGATGCAGAGAAGTTCTTGGCACAGGAAATTGTTTGATGCCTCTAGTGAGGTAAGAGCCCCCCTGAAATCAAGGCACTGTCTTGTAGATCGCTGCAATAAAAATGGATGCTCTGGACTCCAGCTAAGATATTCCTTTGTTGTCTGGGAACTCACAAAATATCAACATATACTAATAACCTACTTTTAAAAGAACATGGTAATGATAAGCAATATAACCACCGCAATTTCAAAGTTTAGGGAAAGAGATAATATCCATTGCACCATTCTCACACTGTCAGAGGACTTTAAGTTTGCTCTATTATAAACTGTGACTCCCTTCCCCATGTAGCTCCTATGTCTCAGTACTGGGAGAAGATTTTAGAAGAAAAATCTTGCAGAAAATTCTGATTGTGAGGATTTCAGACCCACATCCTGTTATGTATCCTTGTCTGACTGCTAGATAAGGAACATGACACGACAGAGCTTTTACAAATTTTTCTAGCTTATATCCTAAATGATGTCCTGTAAAAAGGAAAGGGAAAAAAGACCTATTATTCTTTTTATTACTAAATCTTTAAAGAATATGGCTAACTGAATAAAATACTAAAATTAGACACCTGGATCATCTAACCTAAGCTTATGCAAGAGATTAAATAGTGATGCATTACATGTAAAGTTACCTATGGGAAAGCCAGAGCATCGAATATCTGCATGTTGTTAACAGTGGAATTTTAAGCAGTGTTTTTCATAAGACAGTCAAATTTACAAGGTAGAGAAATTTAAGAGGATATGAAAGGCAATTGCATAAGCATGTCTGAAGGAAAGTCATTAATAGCACAAAATATTTATCATAATAGTCTGATAAATGAGCTTTCATGCAACTCACTCAGGATTCACCACATTTCAATATGCCTTTTTTAATTACCGAATGTAAATGAATTGACCTTGAGCATAATGTGAATGCTAGCTCATGATTCTTTACATGACGACTCAGTTCATTTGACAGTGTCAGTGGAGTAAATTTACTGTCATTTTGCTTTGAATATGCACAAGTCAGCACAGGAAGTTAAAGCATTTTTGCACAGCACTGTTCTTGCCAGTAAGCTGAGGTTACCTTACCTTTATTTTCCATTTGTAGTCTGTGCATGACTATTCTAGATACATATGGTCATCAGACATGCAAATTAAAATTAATTTTATAGAGAATATAAAGAGGAAAATTTACAAAGAACCTACAAAAATAGTGGCATTTCACTTTGCTGCAGTACAACTTCCTCTTTTGCCACAGTAAATTTTTAATTAAGTGGAATTTATTTATCTTGCTGCCTGCTGTGTGTTCCTCTGCAACTGACATAGCCCAGGAGCAGAAACTGGTATGATGTCTGTGAGACTTACACCATCAGAAATTGCAACACTACACTTACACCAGTAGTTGAGAATTCAATTCTCAATCAACTTGAAAAAGCAACTTCTGTCTTCACTGTCCTTTTTATATTTCCACTTGAGATATATTCCAGTCATTGCGCTACTGACACCTGGACTTACAATTATTTGCAATGTACCCTTGTTTTCCCTCAATTCAGACTAATTCTATCAAACAAGCTCACTGTGCCTGGTAAATTAATTTCTTCACATGCAGCCAGGGTTGATCTTCATACCAGCCACACAATGCTTCAGCAACAGAAAGACAAACATCTTCTTAAACAATTACCTCCACCATGTCAGAATTTGCTTGTCTTGAAGAAAGACCATCTTTGGCAGCCTTTGTGGCTCAGCATACACTGTTTCCACAAACAACTTTTCACTGTGTAAGTAATAAAAATTCTCCAACATGGAGAGAGAAAACTGCAAACATTTAGAAAAAAAACAAACAGAAAAGTCTAGAAGATTTTTTTTTTAATTATAGATGTTTACAGACAAGTGTGTATAATATCAAATTAAAATAAACAGAAAAATAATGAGATCATTTCAGACATGTCACTTTACATTCAGTAACTGTGGCCTACTTCAAGTGTTCTTGAAACACCCTCTTCTAATTTGCTGGTGGTATGAATTTGGGTTTGAAACAAGGCCATATATCTTTTCTTTATGAAGCAATTTTCTGATCCTCTGCATTTATTACAGCTGTAGTCCTGACAGTTTATACCTGACCTTGATTATCATTTGATATTTATATAATACTAAATGGAATCTTCTGCATGAAGCTGTCACAACAATCATGCCTAACATTGCTTAATTCTGCAACAGGATTGCTTATTGTCTCCCTCTACCTAGAAATTTGAAACTTACTGGAAAAAGAGAGGCAGATAGGGAGACACAGAGGAGAATCATCTGGGAAGTAATTGAGAAAGGGACCTGTCAACTGTAATTACTGCATAAATGAAATACAAAGCCTGTCTAGGTAATTCACACCCCACCCCCCCTTTTTTTTTCATAAGAAAACAGCAGGCTTATGTTTACCTTACTTATGACAAATGTAATTTCTTATTTAACAGTATTGTCCTCTTTCAATGAATGAAGAGGCAGAAAACTAACTTAATTGTCTTATAGATAAGATTTTTCTGTCTGGAGCTTCAACTCAAAATTATAGCTTTTAATGAAAGTTGTAAACACAAGACCTTCTCGTTTTTCAGGAAAGTTTTATGATATGCATGACATTTGAGCATCACTGTATTACCCCTCAAGATTCAACACCCTTTTTTTTTATAGAATTCATTATGTTGTCTGTCATAGTTCCCAATCATCACTTGCCTAGTAATTTCAAAATCTTGTGCAGTTATATACTCTTAATACCATTCATTTTGGATTTGTCAAGGCTGGAATACAGTCCCTGATGTGTATTGTTAGAAATCAAGAGCTTCTTTGACCTTGGAAAAATCATGTGTAGAAATCAAAAGAAACACAAAAGTGCTTGCCTGAAAAAATTTAGTTATTCCACATCCTTCAAATTATTACAATTATTACAAAGTGTTATGCAATTAAAAGGCACTACTCTGTGCATCATACCAGGACCACATCTTTGTGACTTTCACAGATCAACCTTTCAGAAATTTCATTTATTTTCTATATATTCTATTGAAAAACATTATTTAAAATGTTTCATTGTGGGCCCAATGATAAAAATGTACAAGTTTGTAAGACAATATAGTCCAAAGCAAATTGCATATAGAAATAGTAAATGTAAGTATTGGAATTATAACATCAGGCAACCTTGATTCTCTGAGTATTTTTCCCTTCTTTATGAGCTTGACTTAGCAAACTTTACTTTCTTTTAACATAGTGAAAAAATTTGCATATTCTCACATGTGTGTAACTATGTTATTTGCACACATATGCCTGCTGAAAATATTATTAAACATTTTAAGGCATATGTGGAAGAACATATTGTTAAAAATGTATGTTCTAAACATGGAAAATGGAAAATGAAGAATTAGCAAGGGGTTCAGTCAACTGCAGTTAGAGAGTACTCTGACAAATTCTTTCCACTTCATAGAGCGTTTTAAAAACATTTGTAGTTTGCCCAGTAGAATGCACATTCTCAAAAGCCTTACTGCTGTAAATCCCATTATCTGCCTTCCTTTCAACTACTTGTTTGTGGAAACAGCTGAGGTATAGCAGACACTGAGGGGCAGGGAACCTAAGCAGGTAGCCAGACTTTATTCTAAATTTGTCTTTTTGCTCTACAGTAAGGATCTTAATCCAGGATCTATATGCATAGAAGAATTTCTAACAGTATGGTGAGTAAAAGTTACTGCTGTTTAAAATCAGCTGCAAAGCAGGGTATAGTTTGCTCCATTATTTATACTATCTTAAAAGGAGCCTTTACTCTTATTAAGAGGAAGGGCGTACAAACTAAAATTTCATTATTATCTTTTTCCACCACATCCAAACACATTAACCGATTATATATATGGAATATATATTTCATAATTGCATACTTGCAACATACATCTAATATTAAAAACACTACTACTCTAAGTTACTGGTTGTAAAATAGTTGCAAGGTATATTTTCTAACATAAACACCAATACTCCAAATACTCGCATCTGTTATTGCAGAAAGTTTAATTAAGTTTGCCAGAATCAAGTGTATGGCCAAAAGTACATCATATCAACCTCATACTCATCCTAGGTCAACTGTACTTAATGAGAAAAGAGAAGGGAGTGATTATGTACCATCAATATTAGCTTGATTTTTTGAATAATTTTTTATTTAACTTGGCCTCACCTCAACAGCTGGGCATTTTCTCCTATGGCATTTGGCCTGTTTCTTCAGCTCAACAAATAAGTTTAGGAACATGTTTTTGTTATATTGCTATTCATTCCTGTCCAGACCTTCAATTTTATCTGAACAACATTAAGATTTAATAGTGGCTAAGACAAAAATGGCTGAAACATAAGCACTGCCCACTGCAGATGAACAGCAGAAGAAACCAACAAAGTCACCACAATTATTTGTAATGCAGTAGTGTATTGCCAAGACCTGTAAAACTATAGGAAGATGATACTACTGCCTTGCTATGCAAGTGCTGAGGCCAAAAAGACATCAGGTAGGGTAAATTTGCAGATGAAGACATGTAGCAGAAAGAGCTTATGGTTTTTTTAAGATGAAGATAATCAGCAAGCAGCCCCAAAATAGTTTTATACCATAAAATCAAAATAAAGGTATTCTAATAGAAGATGATGGAACATCAGGAACATTCCTAATGTATTAAAATTCTGTGAGATAATCCCCACAAACTTTAAGTCAGACTGTATGCCTGGCTGTTAGTTCCCTTCTATGCTGAGTATTCTAAAGGCCCAGTGAATGAATTAAAGTAAGCTTTGCTAAGTGCTTAGAGGCTGCCTCATCACTGAACCTTAGAGGATCAATTTTTCTAATATGGAAATGCAATTCAGATTCCACCTCTCAAGAGCAGCACTCTTTTGTCAAATTAAAATTCATGTTTAATAGAAAATTACAACATTAGTCTTTAATATTCCTACGTCTTTGGCTTCAGCTCTTTAACAGAAAGATTTTAGGAAGAAGATCTGCCAAAATTTGAGAAGTCTGAAGTACATTAGAGATGCTGAACTGGTTGTCCAGTGAATCAATAAGGTATTATGATTTTATAGAGCTATAACATTTTTTAAGCACAAACTCTCTCTCTCTGTGGCTTTGTTCTGTAGATGGAAGAAATTAAGTAACTGCTCACTGGTTAGATTGCAGATGATTTAATTTTTGCTAAAGACTGAGCAACACATTATATCCAATAATAAATGACTTTTTGCCAAACCTGCAAGGCTAAAACAGCTGAAGAAAATAATCCTGGAGTTGAACACGCTTCAGACAAATCAACCAGGCAGGTTGTAAATCCAGAGCAAGAACGTAAATTTCCAAACAATAATAGTCAAACTTCAGCTTGAAAAGGAAAGTATACTAAGATTATCCACTGAGCACCCAAATTTCCCTTGTTATAGACAAAATTCAGAAATACATTAACAGTTTACAGCAGTTTTATCATAACTACTAACTGGATCAATTTTTATATTACAGCATGTACCAATAAATTATAATCTCTTACAGTGACAATAATGTTGGTCAAAAACTGGAATCCAATTCTTCAAGACACTGACATAGCAGTTTTATTCCAAAATGTAATCAGACATGACATTTTCACTCCTCCTGACACACGAATGTTAAAAAAAAAAGGATAAAGATAAATTTTACTTAAAAAAGAAAAGGCATTCTCTTCCCTTCAACAGCCCTGACACTACATCATAGCCATATGGAAGCCGTGCAGTTAATGAGCCTGATTATTGAAGCTGCTGCAGAAGAACCTGGGATTTTTAACAGATCCTTACCAACTGCCATGTTCACCACACTGACCATATCCATTTTGAGAATCTGTGCTTTTTCAACAGAAAAGCATTTAATCCAAAATAGTCTAAATTAACTAAATAGTCTAAATTACTGTCTTTGTTGTCAGAAGAATGTTAAAGTTAGCAGACATACCTGAAAATGCACAACTGGCAGGAATATTCTGATGCTATTTTCAGCTACTGTAAGCATGCAAGGAGGACAAACAAAATATGTATGAAATGAAATACTATTTCTATCATTAAGAAGTAAAAACCACCACATATATTATATACACATATACATACACATACCCCAACATATAGATTCAGTGGCTTATTTTGAGCCTTATCATAGCCAGACTCTATTTTTACATGCCATGGAGGGCTTGTGAGAGTAAAACAAATATCTTCCACAGTGACAAGAGGTCTACACATAAATTCTGCATGTGAAAGATGTTTTTCAAGAAAATATATATCAATCAGAGATCCTTGTGGAAAGAGAAACCTAAACAAAGTAAACAGAGCATATACATATGTTTATTTTCTCAAGAAACTTGTGAAGACAGCACATAGGAAAAGAACTGCATTAAAGAGAAACTCCCAGCTGACAGCTCTTGTTTCTGAGAACATACTAAGCTGGTTCCTTAATGCAGCTGCTCTTCTGACTGACGTGTTCATCTGCATACTCAAAGCTTTATAAACACCAAGATAAAACTAGCAAACATAGTTGTTTACTTGAGATTTAGCTATTGCAATATTTTAACTCTCTGTATCAAAGTGGAGAATTCAGGTACTTATACTCTGCTCATTTGATTCTTGGCTACACCTTGAAAGCAGCTACTCTGCTTTTCATTCTATGCACTGGGACACTACTAAACCTGAGAACTTCCCCAACCATCACCTAAGAGACACAGAATGCACTGGGTAAGTACTAATAGCTGATTGCTACACAGTAGCTTTTCCAAAGTATAAACAAGTAAATGACCCTCACCCACAAACCACCTCTGACACTGCATAACAATTTCTATGGAGTAGTTCAAAACATTTCCACGCTGTATTTCTTTGGTTCTTGCTCATTTCAGTTAATGCTGCCCAAACACTTATTGCTAATATCTGGCCAGATGGAAGCTTCCTGAGAACTGAATTTGACCCACAAGTTGCCCATTAGTAACAGTTACACATTAATATATGATGCACAACTAAAACTCTTTAGTACACCCTTGCCAATTTTTTCCCTTATTCTCCTCAAACACCTGTCAAATATCTACATATATTGACACTTGTCAAATATTTATGTATATTACAAATATTTACATATATAGTCTGTATATTCCCTTTCTGTGTGCCTTATGGCCCAAAGACAGTGAAATGTACACAGCCAACTTCATATAAAGGTCCCTAGAAACTTCATTCACCAGTTTACCCTACGAATTAAGATGCATTATAGGAAATCTCAGAGGACTGAAATTTTTGATCTTTATCGACAGAGCTGATGACAGAAAGTGGATGACATGAATACACATTTCTCTATACTCAATTATGACTATCCAGCAAACTGACACTGGAGATCCAGTTAATAACATTATTGAATTCCTATTTACAGAAATACACCTTCTCATGGACAGATGTAACTTCAAAGTGAGAAGAGCCACAGTGAGCCTTTCATCACAGTTGTTCCTTTTCATGCTGTCTTTATTCTTACCTAATTAAAAAAAAATTACAGTTTTGTATATTCTCTAAATTGTGTAGTATTTAAACCCATGAATTTTTACCACTTTGCATGAATGCAGTACTTGCTGACAGGCTACAGAAACTTTGTGACAGAGATAATCCTTCCTATGATTTGCTCTCAACTGCTAAAGGTGTACTTGATGGGGTTAGCAATCACAGGCTCCCACTCAGCAAAGAAGTGTGATTCAAATAGAAACCATTTTAAGCATGTCAGCATTGATAATTTTCTATTTAGTTGTTATATTTTCCAGCTCGATGAACAGGGACAACACACCTTCTGCTTAGAGGCTCACCTTAACACAGAAAGTGGACGTCTCTGTAACTGTAAATTGAATTACTTTTCTTCCTGTTTCGCAATTAACAGAAAATGAACATGATCTCTTTTGAGGTTCCATGTTGGCTGAGTTGCCCAGTCAGATCTCCCTGAAATACCAGAGCACCATTTGGGAGCTTCATTTAATTGAAGTAAAAAATTGGAGTATCAGCACGGTCTGGATGATTAGGTGAGTAGGTGGGTGAATATAGCAAGGTGTTCTAAACATAGTCATGTGCGTTTGCAATCATCTCTTTCAAGAAAGAGCAGAGCGCGTGAAGGTCGAAGTGATCAGACAGGCTTCACATGAACTGGCAGAATCCCAATGTAGGTGCATATTAATGCAACCCTGGTCACTAGATAAACCAGAAGCCCAATTTTCTAGCAACTGCGTGGGGTGCATACTTTCTCTTATGCTGTTATATTCCGAGTTTTTAAACAACTGTGCATAATCTTTAAACTGAAATACTTTTCCAGACAGTTTCAAAACTTCCAGACAAGTGAAAACAGGCATCTCATTCACTAGAAGTATGATTTGTACTACACTATAATGCATGTAACATTTCACTGAATTTTCTACTATGTTCTGAATGTGCTTGGATATTTTTGAGATGTACCTTGTTGATCTATTTTGATTTGATTTAAAAGCCATGTAGATGTGGTGCTTAGGGACATGGTTGAGTGATGGACTTGGCAGTGTTAGGTTAACAGTTGGACTCAATGATCTTAAAGGTCTTTTCCAACCTAAACAATTCTACAATTCTATGATTCTTTTCTTTCACTGTTCTGATAGGTGATAGAGCAGTGTTTGAATACATGGATCCCCTCAGTTTTCTGACACAAATTTATTATTTTGGTTTTCATGCTTCTTGTAATGGGGGAAGCCTAAAACATTTACTTTTATTTTTTTCCTCTTCTGCTAACTTCCCTCCCATTCCAAAATGTTTTCATTCCCATAGGTAATTTTCACTCCCAAATTTGTTGTGTCACATGTGGTTGCATCAGCTGAAAATGTTAATTTCTGTGTTTTTCCTGCTCATGATTCTGCAACATTGTTATTCAGCCTCAGTGAACATTGTCTATGGTGAGTATGATTGCATTTCAAAGCTCAGTATGATCAAAATGGAATTATTATAATTTCCTAGCTCAGTTTTAGAGTGCCTAGTCAATATTTATCCTTACAGTTTTGGATACATGAACATGTAACCATATTAGATTCCGGGATACAAATTCAGCGCTGTCATTTGAGCCTGTCATATTTACAATAAGCTAATAATTATTTAGAATGACTGTCAGCTATCCAATTCAGAAATAGTTTAATACTCTCTCTGTTCAACTACTAATTTTGTTGCTGCTTTTGTGGAAGAAAGATGTGGACTATGCAAGGACTCCAGCTTATCAAATATGTTCTGCAGTCCACAACAAAGTTGCAAACAAATTTACTGTGTTATTTCAGAGTTCATTCATGAGTTCCAGGCTGTCTCAGACATTCTCTGGCACACCTACACTGTGACTTTCAGGAGCTGGAGTGAAAGTCCAAAGGTTTTCATTTTAAGATATTGTTAGTCACCATGATTTCCTGACATGTTAAGTTTAAATATTCCAATAAATTTGCTAGAAAATTATTTGCATTAGGTAGCCTGCTTGGTTTTCATCTTCACAGTTAGAATTTTTTCTTAAAAATGGACAGATAAAATTGCTGCTACATGCACAAAAGAAAATGCTTGTATTCAGTACAAATAAAAAGGGGAAAATAGGTAGGGAAAATCAGATACAGTAAGTAAGGTGGGGAAGATGGGAAGAAGAGGGAAGGTCTCTAATGCCAGCGGTCTCCAAGAAAATGAAACTGTGAATGCTGCTTACCCAGGGGTACTGCTGATTCATAGCCTCTGTAGCTTAGAGACAGAATTGACTTGCAAAGACCACTTGTCATAGATTCAAGCAACATTTTTGGATGTCATTTGATTTCTCTGAAAAGAACATTTTTAAAGAACTTTTGCACTAAGAGTCCACACTAGTAACTCCTTTCCAACAGATCATGATTTTCTACTGAATACTGCCAGGATTGTCTGTTCTAGGTGTGTTCTCCATTCCTCATTCATCTTTTGCCTCACAGATACAATATGCTCCTTCATCCATGAAGAATGAAATAATGTCTATCCTGGTGGTTTATTAACAGAACAGACAGCCTAGAAATGAATCAGCCATATTTTGAGTCAGAAGAATACTGAAGGTTTTACCACTCTTGGGTCCAGGTGGCTAGGTAGAAAAGGTTTTAGTTGATAATCAAATGATAAAAAGTTCTTTGGAATGTCAAGCTGGCAATTAGTGTCTAGCCTAGTCTATACTGCATTATGTGATTAAAATAATGCTGAAAAAGGTAAAAATATAAAATCTTTTGATTGTTATTTGAAATTGGATTTGTAATTGCATGAATAGTATTCTCAGTAATATATAAAATGGAATAGCATTAGTCTGTAAGCATATGTTTCAAAGCTAAAGTGATGCAACCCTTTAAGGCATACTCCACTGTGATATCTATTCACCATTACAAATCCATGTTCGCATCCTCTGGGAATTCAGTATTAGGGAAATAGTCCAGTCTCAGTTTTGAGGCTGAAATGGCAGCATGTGTATTTTTGCATGGACAGTCACATCTGTAAGTATTTCCTTCTCTGTCTTACTGCATATTTAATGAAAGTTAAACTACAAATATATCTATATATATTTATGAACAAGTTTATGTTAAAATAATCACATTTTCCTAATACACATGAGTATGCTAAATATTAAGAGCCTGATAAACTGGCTCTTTTAAAGCAGTGATCACTATTTGCATTAAATTAAATACTCTATAAATTCTAGAAGAAAACCTACTGTTTTTTTCCCCAGTAGTAACATGATCTGTTTCCTAATATGTTGAACATCCTGAGCAATGATTGTGTAAGAATTTTTTTGCTTCTTTAGGAAGCAGTGGCTGCCACATGAACTTAAAGTTGTTTTTGCATGACAGTGTACTCAAAAATAGTTTTGAACATAAAATCATTTCCCAGTTCATTAGTTGTTCAAACTTCTCAAAGTTGCCAGTATCAAACAAATGTTCCCTTTGAATGTGACCAATTTTTAGTATTTCAATATGTTGCATAATAAAACAACATTTCCAAATGAAGAGTTGCTTTGAAATGTGAAAGCTAAGCAATTAATAATTAAAAACTTGAAGGGTTTGGTGGAGGCTTCTTAAATTATTTTTTTTAAGGACAGTTTGTCAAAGTCTACAAAGATCTAGATTAGTAAACCTGCCTACTTCACCAGAAGTATTTGCCTGTTTGCATGTATTTCACTGAGTGCAATTCATAAGAAACTCAGAGGAGTCATCCAAAAATGACTAGCAAAGATTGAGAAATCCATTTTATCCTGCTTTATTACTAGGCATCATCCTTTTGTTTCATCTATTTATGGCAAACTGAAATATTTCTTTACATAATTCTGCAGGGTTCATGCAAGTCTTCAAAACACTAATTTAAGTGCACATGGAAAAATGTTTATAAAACATACTAGTCTGTGTTCTCAAATAGAAGTAAGTACAAAGAAAAGTCGAAGCAGAGTGGCATATTTTTAATGGCTCTTTGGCCTCTCAAACGTTTCCCCAGAATGACAGAATGAGGGACCTATTACTCCTTTCTTGATCTAACATCCAGCATGCAGCTGAAAATCTCCCAGGCCATAAGTGACAAGTGTTGTAAGTACCATCACTGCTGAACTAGACTATTTTAATTTCTGCCTTTGCCAGTCTGTAGTAATGAGCCTATCTGCTCCATCACCAAAGGAAAACACACTAATCTTTCTGAAGACATCTGCCTGAAGTTCCAGACTTTATCAGAGGACTCACAAATAGAAGTGGCTACCCTGCTCGTGGTCTTTTTGAGGTATTATTAAAGCTCAGATGCCAAAAATTTAGAACCATGCTGTACTACATGACCTACAAATGTGAACCAAACTCCAAAGAAAACTCTACCCTACTCATACTGAAAGGAATTTACATCATCTTACTAGACTGAAAATAAACAAAGCAGGGTAACAACTGAGTGCACAGTATGGCAAGGAATGAAACCCTAGATGCTACAACCACTAAATTACTAAAATTCATAACAGCTACAGTAACTGAAGTCATGAATATGAAACTCCAATGGCAAGTAAATTCCATAGTACCTAAACAGAAATATTAGAACTTCATGTAATCACCTAAGGTATTCATTTTTGTATTTAATTTTTTTGTACTGAGCACTGAGGGTTTTTTGCTGAATCATCAGACTTCACCTAAGCAACATCAGTGATGCTTAATGTTTTGGGTTTTTTTCAATGAATAGAGTTGAGTTTTACCCAACTGTTCACTGCCTTCCTCAGTGCTTACTTGTAAAAAACCCATTAAAGTGAACAGAACTATTCATTAGAGTCAGTACCAAACTTGCACCACCAACAATGACCCTAACTGGATTCATACTTTACAAAAACATTTTGGAATTCTTCTGAATGGAAGTGCAATAACATATTCATTTATAAAGGCTATAGATACCAAGAACTATTAATCTCAAAGTGAATATAAAAACCTCTATTTATGTGTGAAATACCAAAGGACCATTAGATCTGGCATTCAAATTTTCCTGGTTTGTGCTGTAGTTATGTACTAAAATATTCAACCTGTTTAGGTAGCTGTGACTATGAGTGAAATACCATCTGTATTTCATGAACATTCAGTAAATAATTTCTGGCAGTGTAGTAAAAAGACTCATAAACTGTGTGATTTATTTAATAATGGAATAATGTTCTTTGCAGACCCAGACTTTAAATCTGATTTACCTGCAAAGAATTTTTATCAGCATATATACATGAGATTGATCATATTTCAAACATATTCTGAAGGAAAACTGGCGTGGTGCAGTTAAGAAGAAACTTAAATCATGGAATCATAGAATCATTTAGGTTGGAGAAGACCTTCAAGATCATCAAGTCCAACCATCATCCATGCCCACTAAACCATGTTCTGGAGTACCTTGTCTACGCGCTTTTTGAATACCTCCAGGGATGGTGACTCAACCACTTCCCTGGGCAGCCTGTTCCAACGGTTGACAACTCTCTCAGTAAAGAAATTTTTCCTAATATCCAACCTAAACCTCCCCTGCCGCAACTTGAGGCCATTTCCTCTCGTCCTATCTCCAGCCACCTGACAGAAGAGACCAGCACCCACCTCACTACAACCCCCCCTTCAGGTAGTTGTAGAGAGTGATAAGGTCTCCCCTCAGCCTCCTCTTCTCCAGACTAAACAGCCTCAGCTCCTTCAGCTGCTCCTCAGAAGACTTATGCTCCAGGCCCCTCACCAACTTGGTTGCCCTTCCCTGGGCACGTTCCAGCAACTCAATGTCTTTTCTGTAGTGAGGGGCCCAAAACTGAACACAGTACTCGAGGTGCGGCCTCACCAGTGCCGAGTACAGGGGAACAATCACCTCCCTGCTCCTGCTGGCCACACTATTTCTGATACAGGCCAGGATGCCGTTGGCCTTCTTGGCCACCTGGGCACACTGCTGGCTCGTATTCAGCCGGCTGTCAACCAGCACCCCCAGGTCCTTCTCTGCCGGGCAGCTTTCCAGACACTCTTCGCCAAGCCCGTAGCGCTGCATGGGGTTGTTGTGACCCAAGTGCAGGGCCTAGCACTTGGCCTTGTTGAACTTCATACTATTGGCCTCAGCCCATTGATTCAGCCTGTCCAGATCCCTCTGTAGAGCCTTCCTACCCTTGAGCAGATCGACCCTGCCTCCCAGCTTGGTGTCGTCTGCAAACTTGCTGAGGGTGCACTCGATTGACAGTTAAGTACTCTTATATGTCCTAGCTCAGTACAACTCTATTCAGTGTCTGAAGTGCTAAAGAAAAACAGGCGAGCTATATTCAAGTAAGTCCAATGCTATCGCACCTCACTGCATAAAAAAATTTAAGCTTAGTCATAAAATACTACACCTCCTCCATCTCAAGTTAAGGAGTCTAACAGATGGTTGATAAGACCCTAAAGTTCCATGACTGGCCCCCCCTGTTGTATACAAATATATTCACACACAACACACAGGCATATTATGTAACTATTCTATTAAATAGAAAATGGAAAATAAAGATTTCAAGTTTTTCCACACATAGGCCATGCCTAGAAGGCAGGAAACTACCTGTAGTAGAGCACAAGGCAGACCTTCTTTTATATTATCTGAGTTTGCTTAAGATTATATCACACTTCTGATATGCTTCAAAGTGTGGGGAGAGAATAAATAACTGTGTTTCCTATCTTTTTTGTGGTTACTAATATATATTGATTTAGAAAAACAACATTTAGTCCAAAGATTTCTCTCAGAACAATCCAGACTCTTTATCATGTCCAGAATGAGCATTAATGCAACTTACATAATTTGCTGAATAACTAGCCTGAATACAAACCCTTGTTTCACTTTATTTTTTAAGGTTTTTTTTTCACACTACCTGGCTTTGTGTTGTAAACATAAAACCTGATTTTATGTGCTAAACACAGCAATTGGTTACACTATTGTATGTCTTACACAGAAACTGAATTAGAAAATTAAAGATTCATTCTTATTCTAATTTTTCTGGACCATTCCACCCAAACAAAAGACCATCACCTTGTGATTGCTGTCATTTTATAGCATTATTCTGAATGCTATTCACCAAGAATGAGAGATTAAACACTTGGCCTTCAAGTTATTTGAATTCCACTAGGATTTCCTGTTTATCTATCTAGTAAAGAATCACTACACAGTTAATCTTGTAGTCATCTCATAGTGTCAAAAAACTAACTGCATGTGAGGAATTACAGAATGTGAAAGTGAAAGCACAGAGCTTGGCCTTATGGGCTGATGGTTTTGGACTAGATTCTTGTATTCAACAACAAAGTCAGAAGTTTCTGAACAAGAAAAAGAAGTCATAAAAACTCAACACAACAATTCTGCAAATTCAGATTTGCTCGTGAGCCCCATATCCACATAACAGCTCATATCAGTTACACAGAAACAGACCACCTTTTTTTCAAACATCATATACTATAAAGAATGAGACCACCTGATCAGTAGCATATTGCAAATTGTTGTATTATTACTATATCTGTGTGAAGCTGAGACAGAGTGTAAATTTATTAGGCTAGTATTTAGCCATCTTAGGAGATAATGTATTTACTTTTCCTACACTTACTTCTCTTCAGTACAATCCTTGCGCATTGGAAAAAAACAGGTCCTCCATAGACCTAATGCTTCAGCTCAAGGGAGCTCTGACAAATCCTGATATTTTTCTTGTTTTGAAGTATACTGGCTCTACAGCTCAGAGAGGCCCCGTGACTGAAGAAACAGCATTTGCCCTTACCTGTTGCTCTCAAACAAGGCTCGCAGGATTTTTTAGGGACACATGTTGACATATAATAGTGTTTTCACTGTCAGTCCTAGACAAATTTAACCTATGCTAAACCCGTCAAGGTGGTCTAATCTACTATCCTCACTCTGAACTGCATAATAAGTAACTGAATTTTTCACATATGCTTTTGTTGTTCTTTCAATCTTGACCACATTAAAAAAAAAGTTGTTAAGGGCCATCAGAATCTAAAGCAACTGTTAGTAAAAATGTGCAAGCAACTTATGCATACAAATCATGTGTATTTGTTCACTTCTTTGGTTACTAATTTCAAGGACAACTGTCGTAAACAGGCATAACTGCACTTACATAATCTTAAATTTATCTCAAGCATATGAATGAGAAATTTGAAAGGTTATATACAGGCAAGTAGAAAGAAAATTCTATATTATAGTGCTTGAAAGCTGTCGTAAATATGAAATTATGACAAAATTCATCAAACCTTTTCTTAAGCCATTAGCTACATTTTAACAGACTCCCAGAAATGCCTCCTGCATTTACCACCTTACTCTCAGTTCATATTAAAATTCCCAAACCAAACCGAAACTCTGTAAGGATAAATACCCTACTGTAGCCTGGGAACAACTGTGCTAATATAACTCACTATTTCAGTAGAAAGTGGATATCCTAATCATGTCACTGTTTCTGAATATGTGTCCTGTGAGTTCAAATCAAGAAAGAGACTCAAAGGAAATTAAATATTCATGTAGTTATTAAAAAAAAAACCACATGGGCCACCTTCTTTCCAACTCATGTCTTACAGGTTTACTTACCACTATTCAGTGGTCTATTACCTTGAAATTCATGCCAAGTTTGTACCTCTCTGGGGTACAGCTAGGCACTCTGTGTGAATGTAAAGCTAAATCATGCAATTAGGATTTCACTATCATTCCAGATGAAAACAATTTCAACTGACCATTCCTCTTATATTAGATTCAGCTCAAATTTCTGCTTATACTATGAACTTTTATGAAATTCTTTATAATAGCTGATCCATCCAGAAAAGATATACTTACTTGTTTTGTCTGTTTATTGAGGTGGATGGACACTTTCAGTCTCAGTTTTGTCATTGTGCTAGACCTTCTCTGCTTTCATCCCTCCTCCCTCTATCTCCAATTATTTTGTCTACAGATAACCTGGAGCTCTGCTGTTTTTTCAGAATGTTTCTACTTTTAATATCATTTGGAGCAACATCCCCCCCATCAGAACATGAACAGACAGTTCTAAAGACCTTTTCTTTCCAAAAGTAAATTATAACCATGTATCATGGTTGCACTATTAGTCTGAGAAGCAGGAACATTTCCTAGAAGAAAACACCCTGATGTATTTCACTACAATTTGAACATAAGCCATCTATACACATTACTAAAAACATCTATATGAAAATAATGCCTGTGTGATATATTAACTGAAGTATCCTAGTTGCAAACATCTACAAATTTTGTTGAAATACACCCATGGTTTTGACATAGGAATGAATTCAGACATAAAAATTACTTGATTTATAAATAAATTAAGCAAATATATTTTAGATGGAGTTGCTGCACTTCAGTGTAAAACTACTGCATCAACCCCAACTGAGAAACCATTGCATGTTCAGGAGTTAGTGATTCACCTAAGCACTCCAGCTGAGCAAGCGCAGGACTGCGCCATGCCACCCATCCAGCATGGCCTTCAGCCTTGCCTTGGGTGGCACAAATGCCTTGGCTGCAGGACAACCTCAGCCAGCTGCCTGTGACAGAGGATCCTGCAGGCAGTGCCAGTCGCTACCTCCCTGGCCTTGCCTTTCTCTAGAAATGGTGCAAGACAGTCTCATGCAACTGCAAGCAAATCCACCTGGCCTCCATCCAATGGTGCATGAATGCAGGGTGCCCAACACCTAAAGGGACATTATGATTTAATCACTAACCATTTTACCCTTTTTATTCTGTCTTATAAAGCAGTTGCCCTATTAAGACATTTGTTGTCAGGTCTTTCTTACTGAGAGCCAGACAGAACCCTGCACCATGTCTCTCTCTCTCCCCCCATGACTCTTCTCCAGTGCAGAACAACTGCTGCATTTGATTTACTTCCCCACCTGCTCCAAATTTGTTTTGGACAACCTTACACCACAGTAGAGCTCAGCAGGACATAGATGGCAGCAGCTCTGGACAGACTTGGCTTCTTATCCCATATCCTGTATTCCACGCTAGGGCCAGACACAGCCATGTCAGGTGGATTAAGTTAACAAAACCCCACCACAGCCAAGCACCACTGACAACATCTAAGGATCTTACTCATAGTCCAAAGGATTTTTCACAGAAAAAAAACACCTCACACAGAACCCTGGACTGCCACTAATACAGTCTATTTGGTTTCATTTACCTTCACCTTTAATACAGGGCAAGTTTCTGTCAGTCAACTTAAAAATAGCAACAAAGTTTAATAGCAATTTGCCAACACGGCTTTTATTTCTAAAATATGTTATGTAGATAAGGAATACTTGAAAGCTTAATGACTTCTTACTAGATCAATGATAGCATATAAAGGTGTTTGTCTTTTTAAGGGGAAAAACAAAGGTTTTTTGGCTCCAGTCTCATTTCCTTTGAATATTCTTTCAAAAATTTCAAAAAAGTTAGAAAGACTTTATTTAGTTTTAACAAGGCCAACAGACCAAAGAAAAAATGAAAATGAAAATAAAGAGCTAGTACCAGAATGGAGGAGGAAGCAAACCGAAAAGCAATATACACTTGAGAATCATAGGATTTCACTATTTGAAAACTCAACATTATCACACACTTTCCCTAAAAATCACCCCCATTTTGAAGTTCCATGTTTCCTTCTCCTCAATGGAGTCTGAATTCAGCCTGTCCAGAGTTCTTTGACTAAGCTTCGATGCTACTTATATTGACCACCCCAACACACCCTCCAGTCACTACCAATACTACTATCAGCAGTTCAGTATTATTGCCAAAGGCTGGCTGAGTAGGACTCTTAGACTTCCAATGTTGCCACCACTTCAGTGAAGGACTAACAATATGACACTTCTTAAACAAGTGACAAATTCTGAAACAAAAAGGTCAGATGATCTCAGAACCACCTAGGTATCAAAATAAAAATTTATTACCATACAGGTTTTTATGACAGCTGTCTTTATTTCTTAAGGGAATTGTCCCGGCTTGACTGAAATGACACTCTTTGAGATACTCAGCAAAAAGTGAATCTGACCAGTTCTTGTACTTATGGGTCGCCCCTGTTAGACTGTGTTGATAAACAGAAAAGTCTGTCAGCACAGAGTAGAGATTTCTTTCAAATTAAGCACACCCTAGAGAATACTTTCAGTCTAGAAGATACTTAAGTACAAGATACCTTCTTCATTAACAATACTGAAAATTTACTGGGCACTGCAGGAGAAAAAAGTTAAGAGCATTACATTTTATGTGGTTATACTGTCTGGTACATACCTCAGGATTATTCCAAAGTACCATATACATATGTGAATTGTTCCTTCAGTTGTAGCCATTATTTTAACTCCATGGTTAAGTGCAAGAAAATGTTTCTTATAAGGGTTTGTTGCATTTTCAGAAGTAGTTTGTAGCTAACTGTAGATGTGCAACATTAAATTTTTCAATAATTGCAGGTAATTTCTTTTTTTAGAAGACTGAAAATACAGTTTAGTGAAACTTACATATTAGACTTTTTGTTCAGAAAGCCTGCACACAAACAAGATTAAAAATATCAAGATAATTGACTTTACTCAGGTTAGTGTGATAATAAAGTTTTCTGCTTTATGTAAATTCCTATAAAAACCAGACAGACCAAGTAATCACTGATGATACTGCCAAACACTTGCACAGAAGCAGTGTCATATTAATAAAGCATTTCTGAGTTGCTTCATCCTGCAAAGAACATAAGTGGATTGTGGATGAAATATATAGCAACGTTCACCAAACTGGAATACCTAATCCCATTAAAAAAAAAATCACACTGGCAATTCACATTTTCATCTAAATAAGCAGAAAAGCTATATGTAAGTAAGATTCACTGTAACCCAAAAAAATGCATTTTATACCCCTAATTCATATCAATCAATTTCAGCCAAGGATAAGGGGTTTTGAGAATCTGTATGATTTTATCTAAGAGCAGCTCTGCTGATTCAGTGGCAGTTGTTCTCAGGATTATCTCTGATTATTATGGATCCAACAAGAAGCACGTGAACCAGAACTCAGAGAAATGAATTAATCCGAGTGAAACTGAAGCATCAGTTACAGAATGAAATTCTGACACAGTATCTCCCAGAGAATGACTTTATAAAGTATTAATGGAGTGTGCCCACTGTGGCAATACAATACGAATTTATCTCAGAGGAATATAAAAAGCAGCATCTTCCCATAATAGGGCAGAGAGACAGCCTTTTTTCTGTCTTTTTAGCTACAATGAAATTGCATCCAGTGGTGAGATACCAGTCATCAGATTATTAGTGCGGGAATACTGGTGGCAGTCATTGTTGCAAGGAGACTTTAAACATAATGAAGTAATAATATAAAGGCAGGGGGAAGATTCAGAGCAGCTTTGTGTGTGTACTTGTTATTCTTGCCATTTACTGTGAATATCACCGGGAAAGGTCACTCAAATGCAGCAGTTCACAGCATCATGAACTGCTGGCTCAGATAAAGGCATTAGACTGTGGAAGATGATAGCATGTTATTCCTTCTCTAAGATATTAATCTAAGCTGCACCTCTTGATCCCTACACAAGAATTTTAATTTGCCCAGCAAAGATAGCACTGAACACCATCAAAAGATTTTCTTTTGATAGTGGTGCAAAATCACCAAAAGCCTTTTAATGACCCATTTAAATCCTACTGTTTACAGAAGATTAGTGTGCCCATGCAGTGTAGCCAGGGTCTAAAGACACTCACTATGCCATAATATGCCATAAAAGCAGATGCTACCAAAAATTACTTCCACACAACTATGTCTGACACTGATATCTGAAAGCTGTTTATTAGCATCACCATACTTTTCATGACTCACATCACTTGACCAATTGATGTGATAAATAAATTGCTGGGTTTCAGTTTGTTTTCCCATTTTACTGTACTGTTGTTCTTGAAATAACTCATTTTAACACCCTCTGCAAGGAAATTATGACAAACACCCCCAACACAAAGGGGGAAACACACAGTACTGGCCTATCTGTAAGCGTGACTTTGGGAAGGATGTTTCACTTTCAATTCTTCCACAGATCCTCTGTACAGACACAGTAATTCATGATTAAACAATACACAGGCTCTCTTGATTTCCATAATAATTTCTGGAAATGAGGCCTAGGTCACCCCTACATCTTTTAGGAATGTAATTAAATTGAACTATACATTGAAAATGCTAACTGTTTTCTGTATATTTAGCTGCAAAGTGAAATATTTTAATGTAAGATATTTTACATGTGCCTCAACGTTCAAAATCCCATGAAAGAAACTTCAGGGTTTGACTCACCCGTTACAAGATTAAGCCAAGCTTTACACATTATGCATTAACCATCCAGGTTAGCACTTCTTGTATCAGCTGCAATATTGCCCAAGCTCTCAAAAAAAACATAGATCAGGAAAAACAAAATTACATGGGGTTATGTGGAAGCATGATCCTTAAAATTTAAAAAAAACCAGAAGGGCAACACATCATAAAAAAATAAAATGTAATATGATTTTTCTGGCCTTACTGCTTTTAGATTTTGATGATTCTTCCATCAGTATTTCTCAAGTGGAGATCTAAGGAAGAAACACAACTTAACACCTATAGCAGAGCTACCATCTCTTCTCCACATGTGAAATTTTCAGCATTTTAAGTAGAACTATTGAAATTATATGTCTCTGAACTATTCTGCAATTATTCTTTTTCCCCAAAACAAGATTAAACCATGAGAAACACTTTTAAATTTTCCCTTTAAATGCTGCAAAATCAGTCAAAAGCTGTAACACTATTTAGTATCTGGCTGTAACAGTAATTACTATCTCAAGCAATATCAAATGCAATAAAAATGTGCTTATAAACATTCACATCATACAAAGTCAAAGTCATCTCTTTTGTATCTTTATGCTAGAATAGGAAAGAAGAAAAATAATTCTGTGAAAAAAGTACCAAAGTAAAAGCAAATCATTACAAAGCTGTATAAATCAGAAACTTGGAAATATGCAAGATTAATTCCTTTTTTCCTTGTCTTTTAGCATTTCTAGATTAACTATTTTGAGCAAAGTCTAGCTACCAATATATAGCCCAAATTGTTTTTTGTAGACTACATGTTAGAAACATATCACTTACATGCAATGCAAAGCTGGGTAGCACTAGTTTAAAGAATCATTATGAGGATTTCAAAATACCTTATAGTAACTATTCCCTGTTCTTTTTTTAATATTAGAGAGATGGCTGAAATGGAAGTATTGCATTGTTCTTGCTTGAACAGATATTTGCATCAAGACCCCTAATTATAATTAATATAAAAGCATTTGCTGGACCTAAAATCCATTTAATAAGGCAAATGAAACACTACTAGCTTTCCAGGATTACCAGTCACAGAATAGCAGCAATATTCAGAGAAATAGCTGTGGTGAAACTGCATAAGTAAGTCACAGCCTGAATTATGTTTCCTTGAGATTTATCTCTTTACACTGGGTAAATCTGAGCAATGGGGTTGTTAAAAGTAAAAATATTTAGAATTTACCCAGAGTAAAATGCCAAATTTGACAACTGCATCCTTATTCCTACCAATACTTAAGTATTTACAGACATTTGGGAAATCTCTTTCAAACAGTGATTTCTCACTGAATTTCCAGGCAAAATTTTATCATGTATCACCTTGAAGAAAATAAAAGAAGTAACTACAGAAATTTGATTACATTATGAAAAACTTTAGGACCATATTTTTAGAAGTACTACAGCACCTTTAAAATTTGGTTCTTTGGGTGGAAAAAAACCACAACACCCCGAAAAGCAGCTGACAGGCCAATAAAATAAGGCTTTAGAGGTGATAAGGATCCAAATCAGAGAACTAAACTTCTTTGTCAGATCTGTCAGTAGATCTCATTTGTATATGACTTAAGAATCTCTCTGTCTTCTACCTTTCCCCAGAGGGTTGCCAAAAATATCAAGTTTCTGCCCATTGGATGGGAACATCAGATAAAACTCAAAGTGGCAAAAGGCATCAGTATGGGGTCACACAAAGACAGCGAACTTGGTCAGAGAAATCATGTATGATATGAAATTGTGCTAGGCAGATCACTAGAAGATACACTTACCTCCACATGTATTTTCTCACCTATATCAGGGATTGATCTGAATCAGCATCTTAGAAGCAAGAGACTGTTCTGTTAACATTTTCCCATATTGCCCAGTACCAAAGCTTTGATGCATAATACCACACTATATTTTGGTAGGTACCTATTAGAGAGAAAAATCACAGAGGCACAAGCCTTAAGTTTACTAAAATTCTGCATTTCATCTGAACATGTCTCCAGAACAGTATTTAAATTCATTCCATATGACTGCACAGTGGGATACCTCACTCATTTTTCTCTATTGTGTAAGAAGGAAAAATGGTCTATTTGTTTTTTAGAGTGCAAAGCCCCCCATGTTATACAGGGTTTTCTAAATGATGATAAAAATGGGATGCATCTGCTGACAGTTGCAGTCCAAACTACTCCTGTTCTTTGAAGTTATTTGATGGAAACAAGTAATTGAAGCACTGCTTCTCTAGTTATACTATTTTGTGCTTAGAAATTACCTTTTATTTGTCATCCAAGGTAATGAAATACTTGAAATATCCATACACATAGACACAAAAATTTATAGTAGTGTATCTTTTAAGACTGCTGTTGCATTCAAGGTAAATTTTCTACTGAATTACAATGAATTACTTAGACTTTTCTAATTCCAACAATCTTAAAAGAAAACCTCTTTCTAGTGCTCTGTGCTTCTCATCATTTTGCATAAGAACAGGCAAAATTTATTTGAGTCTGCTAAAGGTGTATTTCTCAAAAGAGAAAATTAACTACTTTATTCCACTCATTTCTGTCTGCATAAGCATTCACTGGGATGATGACTTTTTGATTGTGTGTATTGTTTTAGGGCCTTAGTGCAGAGCAGTGTTTTTATTACATCCTGTTGTGGCTTAACCCCAGCCAGCAATTAAGCACCATGCAGATTCTCGCTCACTCCCCCCAACTCACCCACCCAGTGGAATGGGGGAGAGAATCCGGGGGAAAAAAGTAAAACTTGGGGGTTGAGATAAAGACAGTTTAATAGGACAGACAAGGAAGGGAAAGTAATAATAATGATAAAAGAATATACAAAACAAGTAATGCACAATGCAGTTGCTCACCACCCACTGACTAATGCCCAGCCAGTCCCAAAGCAGTGGCTGCCACCCCCTGGCCCACTCCCCCTAGGTTTTTTGTTCAGCATGATGTCCTGTGGTATGGAATACCCCTTTGGCCAGTTTGGGTCAGCTGTCCTGGCTGTGTCCCCTCCAGCTTCTTGTGCATCCCCAGCTTCCTCACTGGCAGGACAGTATGAGAAGCTGAAAATCCCTTGATTTAGTGTTAAACACTGCTCAGCAACAACTAAAACATCAGTGTGTTATCAAAATTATTCTCATCCTAAATCCAAAACACAGCACTTATACCAGCTACTGGGAAGAAAATTGACTTTATTGTAGCCAAAATCAGGACATGTCCTTAAAAATGTTTGCACCATACATTATAATCAAAAGATACATAGCAGTAATAGACATTCATGTGAGTGCCACAAGTTAATAGCTTTTTATATTATACCATAGAATCCCAAAGCATTTAAAAGCATTAGCAAGTTAAATGATATGACAACTTCATGAACTAGGTAAAGATCACTTCAAGATAACTTTCTACACTAATAAAACAAAATCATTTTTATATGACTAATGTTCTGCTTAGTGAAGAACAAACACTGGAATTAAAAATATACCAAAATTGTCCAGCAGGTACAATGTTATAATTCAATCCAAAACCTCACTGTAGAATATTCACAAGACCACTGCTCTCAGAATATGCTGTAAAATTACTAATGTTATTGATCATGATAAACATAATTTTATGTTACTCTGATGAAAACCAGACCACAATAAATGGCAAATGCAGTTTGATTTTGGTGTAATACAATTTCTTCAGCTCTTATGCCTAGAAAATAAACTAGGCAACTACAAAACTTTCTAAAAAGTTATTCTTAAAAACATGTTATTGAGATGGAAGACACTGTATCTCAGCTTTTCTTAAGGTGTAATCTTTTTCCTACTAGGATTAGAGAGGAGTTTCACATTAACTTCACTAGAAGCAGGATACTATTTGGTACATTGGTAACTCTTTGTTCAGAGTATATAAAGAAATTCCCATTGGCAAGATTTATGTCATTGTTAGAATACAACGCACATAAAATATAACAACAATTTTACCAATGCAAAGCAAGACGAGTTTCATTTAGTGTTGTTCTATCATCACTGTCAAAAAAACCCCATAAACAAGCAGGTATTGCGCTGTACTCTGAAAGTCACAAACTCCCAAAACTTTGCAAGTTTTAAAAGCATATTTCAGAAACATACTTCCATTTTTGAAGTCCCAGCATCCAGATACAAATACAGGGGGTTGGTATGGAAATGCACCAACCATTGTTACTCTTCCAGTTGTCATAAAGGTACATGGGGAAGAAGCTCCTTGTGAGGTATTATGGTCAGAGATCAAAGCACTTATATGCTCATAGTACATCTGGAAGCAAAATGGAAACCACTGCTGAATGGGGAAGGCAAATAGCATCATTTTGTACTTTCTGGATTCTAAACAATGCCCTCTTATTTGAACCATTACCTGAATAACATGCAGCTGTGAATAGCAGAAGTAGCTTTCAAGAATACTTGTGTAAATCCTTGACTTGGAGGAGGACAGTGTGTGATTTCATAGAACTGATGAGACTTAAGATAAAAACTTACTGCATCTTCCACAATATTTAATAAAAGTTGTTGAGAGGCATATTTTCAAATCAGTAGTGAATTTCACATTTACCGTATGTTCACACACAGCTTTCTTCACTGTATGAACAGTATAAAAACTTCCCTTAAAGCTCCACTAATTAAAGTAAAATAGAAAATGACAAACAGGATGAAGAGCTGACAGTTTTCATAAGCGCAAACCAGACTAAGTATTCATCTTAAATCCTAATAGCACCATCTGATGGAGGATCATCACAATACTACAGAAAAGAGTGAAAGTGTCCTAGAAATTAATTTGAAAATGTTTTAATACATTTCCTTAATTTGTGTAATAATCTGTAAACGTAAGTATAGAGAATAGTGGTGACCTGCTAAATAAACTTAATGTAGATTTTGACATTTTAAGTCAAAAAGTTTTGATTTAGTAGGAAGCAAATCCAGTCTGAGGTTAAACCAAAAGGAAGAAAAACAGTTTCTTGTTAGTACTCTTTCCAGACACCTCTATGTAAGTCTGGATAATAAATTTAAGCACATCTGGTATCCAAGTCAAGTCTTTATTGCTCATAGGCACTCACGTTCCTGATAAGGACTAAAATATAAGTGAAGAATTAAATGCTTGTGCTTCTTTAAAGGATACCAAGAAGAATAATTTGAGAACAAAGGCATCACAAAGGTAACTCTGGAGGAGAAAACTATGGGGATCAGAGAGCTGTATGCAAAACATACCAAGTATCTAATCAGAAGGATGGTATGCCACAACTGAATTACCTGAATATAAGTAGTTACAGAACATTTAAAGCAGTTGGGATTAAAGTTGTTCCAAAAATTTTTGATGAAACTGTGAGAGACTGAAAGAGTTAATGTCTCAAACATTGTGGTGGGGCAAGTTCTGCTTAAAGACAATCCCGCACAGCAAGGAGCCAAGGTGAAAAGCCCATCAGCTCAGACATCAGCAACAGGAGGGGGAGGGCAGGCTGGAGGGTGCGCAGCTCCCTGTTCTGATACAAAGATTAAACAATGGCCACATTTGCAGGGAAGGAGAAGTTACTCCACTAACGCCCCCCAAGCCCAAAGGCTCACAAACTGCTCATTAACCTGAGTTTGGGTGCCCGCCCCAAGGAGGGGCAAGGTTGGTAAAAGGACACAAACTGAAGCCCCGGGGTGTCCAAGCCCACCGGGACTGGACCCCTTGGCTGACTGAACCAACGCTGGACCCAGGACTGGTGAAATCTTTCTCTCTTCCTTTCTCTCTCTCTTTCTTCTCTCTTTCCTTTTCCTTTTCCTTTTCCACAATCCCTACACCTCATCCATTTCAAGATATAAACCGTTGACCAAGTCTGAGACTAAGAGTGGATCCAGCTGCCCGTAGACACTTCTCTGAGGAGGAGTCTGGAAAGCAAGGGGGTCTGCTCTGAACCTTGTGACTCAACAGGAGGGATCTCCTTATTCCCTGAATTGATGTATAGGTTACATGGTTTACAGAAGTAGTCCTATGCCAATTCCTGTTGTGAGAAACCCTGCCAGCTACTACCAGGCCTCCCCAGTTCAGTTTGCTTCTGTCATGAATAAAATCTTTAACTGATCTTTTGGTGTCATTTCAACTTCATTTAGCCCGAGGGAATTTCGAATTAAACATGACTCCTTTGTCTGTCCAGTCTGGGTTGTGACAGAAACATAGCTCCTGCAGAAAAATGTCATGGGAAATCAGTTTAACTACGCCAATATTTGGTAAATATTGAAACTGAAAAATGTAAATAAAATTCTCTTTTTTCCAAATGATTCTTCATCTTTTTCTGTATGTTTTAATACTAGTTAAAAACTTCTATCAACTTCCAGTTCTTTTTCTTTGTGGAGAATTCTGTGACTTTTGAAAATTAAATACATCAAAACCAGCAACTGTTTTCATAAAATTAGGCAGTTAAACTAGTAAATAGTTATAGAGCAGACCACACAAGAGCACTAATAAGGCGTTTTCAAGGTTTAGTACCACTTAGCAGCTAAAAAGGTGATTAATGTATAGATTTTTGGCATACATGTCCCAAATGAACACACAGAAAGACTAGAGTCTTTCAAAAAGAAAGACTTTCTTTTTGAAGAAAGAAAAATTTCTTTTCTTTTTTGTCTTTCTTTTCTTTTTGAGAAGAAAAGTTTTCTCTCATCTAGGATTCTCAAGAGTATTTCAAGCCAAACAAAGCTTAAATTAAACAGGAATATTACAAAAATTAAGAAGCAACACTGAACCTAGAACATGAGTGCAGCTACTATTTTACTGTTCAGAGCCAAAACAGAAAGGAGGAGAAATGATACTTTATAAAAACATAGATAAAGCTAACTTACTTATCTAAATATTAGGAGTCTTGTTAATGTTTTAGGGGACAGTATCATCAGGGCTATGGATGTGTCAGTCTTCTATTTAGCTCCTGATATTTCCACTGATATTCTCAGGCTTTATTTCTCCTTTTTTAATACTAATTCTTATCATTCCCTTGATGTATCCTTGAAAAACACTTGGTTGACTAACCAACTTCACAAATTGAGTTCTCTCAATGTAAGGTTCAAAACATAGTAAAAACTAAGTATTCTGACTCTTGAGAGCCAAGTGGTCACACTCTCTCAAATCAAATCCTGTTATATAAACTTTAAGCAGCTTACAATATAAATCAATCAACAGTAATCACTTCCAATAAAGTGTAGTAATGGGCCTACACTGTATGGTCTACACTATGAAGTTCAGTGGTTGTTGCAACATTAATTTGCATAAAGACAGGCACAGACAGTAAGAGAGATTTGCACTTTGAGAAAACCATCACCTCGATATATCTTGTATGTTTTATATATATACACTCACTCACTGGGTAGATGAATCTTCTCCATAGATAGAACAGATGACAAATATTAGAATTTAACAAATGTTTTAAAATAAAATGAAACCCTTGACTTTTCTACTTTCCCAGCCTCACAAATGAAAGACACTGGACACTGTGGTTTTGCTTGTGTCTTTACTGTATGAAGAACCTATAAAATCTGGCTAGAATCAAAAGCAATAGCTATCATACCACTGTTTGCCTTACTGTACTGCTACTGTATATGGAGTTGATAAAAGGTTCCCTCCCACTGCAACTCAGAATTTCAGACAATATAAAAGCTGTTTGCTAATAAAATGAAAAAAATCTATGACACCAAAGACACAGTCATAGAATATCTTTGCTTCATCCCTCACCTCGTGACTCATAAACAGAATTCAGTATACTTTGCTGTATCAGATGGCCCTTAAACTGAAAGGCTCCTCATCCAGGAAAAATAAATTCACAAAGAATAGGCCTTCCCTTTGGCAAACTCAAGTGTGTGCAGTTCAGATTTTTTCTTTATTGCCAGATTAATTACCTAATCCTTAAATACCTTCATACATACTGAGAAGTTAGCCCAATCCCTCCATTTTTCTACTTTCTGCCATGCCTGGGTAGCCTCCTTCACCAGAAGGCGTTGCTTCTACCAGATCTGAATACATTCCAGATAGGACCCTTTCTCTTTTTATTTTAGCTCCATAGGTTTTTTTCCCTCTCATTCTCTAAAAGGTCAGTAATCTAAAAGGCAAAGGTGATTAATCTAAAAAGTTACTTTTAACTTTGAAGATGCATAACTTCAATACACTTTTCCCCTTTACTGTACTGCAAGCCCAAGAGTAAAACTCTTAGTCCAAACCATCTGTTCCACTCTCAAAAGTGGAAACAAATGATCTAATGCAGGACCTCATTAGCATACATATTATTAACCATCATAGCAGTATTAAATAACAGCAAAAGGGGGAAAACTAAAAAAATGCAGTGACAGATGCTTTAGACAGAACCAGACAGTGGAAAATGTAGAGGAATCTAGAAGAAAGTAAGTTAATTAATTGGTCCTACAAAGACAGAAGAATCCATATGGATCCCCTTACAAGAGTTCTATTACTGTTTTGCATAAATAGGTTGGATTTTGTCTGCCCTTGTAATAAGAATAATAAGAGCTAGCAAGCATTTTTATCTGCTGACCTCTGAGATTAGGAGTACCTTTAGTTCCTGGCAAACACGCTGAAGACAAGAAACCTACATTCTTCAAGAAAATTCTGTTTATTGTTATTTATCTGCTTAAAAAAACCCCAAACACAAGAAATGTCCACAGAGATATGGTGGGGCAGCTCACACGACTGGAGCACTGTGATGGATGGATACAGACTATTTAGGAAGGACAGGCCAGGAAGGTGAGGAAAGGAATTGTCCTGTATATGGAAGAGCAGCTGGAGTGCATGGAGCTCTGCCTGGGGAACGTGATGAGCCAGCTGAGAGCTTATGGGTCAGGGTTACGATGCAGACCAACATGGGCTAAATTGTGGTGGGTGTCTGCTACATACCACCTGGTCAGGAAGAAGAATTAGATGAAGCTCTCTTCAGCCAACTGGAAGAAGCCTCATATTTGCAGGCCCCGGTCCTCATGAGTTACTTTATCCTTGTATCTGCTAGAAAGGCAACATAGCGGGGCACCAGCAAGCCAAGAGGTACGCTGGTTTTGGGGATGCATTCATTGATGATAACTTCCTAACACAGAAGACTGAGGAGCCAGCAAGCACAGGTTCTCTGCTGGACCTGATATTTACAAAGAAAGAAGATCTGGTTGGGGTTCTGAATGTAGTTAAATACTGAAACTGGGACACAGAGATGCTGTGGAATATCTGACCCTGGAGAAGCTCAAACCTGACTGGACAAGGCCAGAGCAACTTGACCTAGTTAACCCATCTCTGAAAAGGGGTTTGGATTAGAAGATCTCAAGAAGTTCATTTCAACCTAAGTTGTTCTAGGACTCTAAGACTATTTTCAGATAAACTTGGTTTATTTTTAAAAATGTTTTTCCAAACCATTTCATTTTTCAACAAAGTAGAAACTTCCTAAGGTAATGCTTAAAGAAAAAAAAATTTAAAAAAAAGGATTAGCAGCAGGTTTCTGCTAGAATTTTTCTCTGAATCTCCAGATAGACAATAAAGCAAACAAGCAAGTTTCTTCACAGCTGTACTATTTTGAAACCAAAGACACAAAATAGTAAGAAACAGAGATAGCTGATTACACTCTGTTGGCTTCAGAGTATTTCATACAATGTGTCTAAAGCAGGAAATAAATAACAGTGAATTCTGAAGCAAGAGACAATCAGAAGTAAAAATACTGGAAAGCAAGATAAGGAAAAACAGGACACAAAATGATTGTATTGAAGTCATTCTAGTTATGCCTCTTTTGAAAAGTAGAATCTTACAGTAGAATATAAAAACAGCCAAGATCAATAGACATACTCATAACAGAAGACCTTTGAGCCGAAGCGTTTGGAACTAAGTGTACCTGCTATTCAGCCACCTATTATACATGTTCTTACACAACTTTATTACTTAAATGAATGCTTACTGCTTTGCATTCACTGGACGAAGGAAAATGGGACATATTTTTGCAATAAAAATTTAAAAGGCTTGTTAAAAAGGCTTTTTTACTGCCTTTTGTGTGCATTAATGTTTATGCTTCATTGCTTCATTACTTTAATTTTTGGGTTTTTTTACTACAGGTAGTGCCCTAAAGTTAAGGTGGTAAACTACAAGCTTTTAAAACAAGCAGATGTTTCCTTATTGTGGAAAAAGTCTGTAGCTATGTTTTATGCCAAGAACAAATTTTAACTTTTAATAGCTTTCCCTAAAAAAGTCCTCTTTTTTTTTAGTAGATTGAAGCAGGTAGAAAAGACATTAATTCTTTAATATCTGCAATCCATTTAGGAGAACTGAAATTCTTTCCAGACTTACTATTAGCGTAGTTACTAATGCATCAATAAGAGCATGAACAAGTGAAAAATCATCCTTGTCATGAGTCTATTGACTTTACTGAAGTTCTGTAAGAAGGAGTATTACCTATCTGAACAGCGCTAACAGCTTAACATTTTCAGTCTGTTTTGAAACTTCACACAGAATACAATAAATTGCTAAACACAGGAAAAATTATTTTTACCTACAATGATTTCATTTTCTTCACAATTACTTTCTAGTTCTTAAATTTTAAAGCACAGTATCTCACACCTTCTGATGCCAAACATTTTCTATGCACATAAACCCCAAGGAACTACCTTTCTTCATCTTCATTAAAAGAGATTTTACTCTCTATAAAGATGACAAATTGTCTGACCAAACTAAAACAAAACAAATGAAAATTAAAAATAGAAATTACATCTTTCCCTGATTTAAAAAACTATTTATACTTTTTTAACAGTGGGAGGAAAAGAACATTTCCTCAAGTTCTCTTTTCAATTTTTGCCTTTCCCAACAACTTCTTCCAGGCAAAAGACCGAAGAAAAATAAATGAAAGAAATGGGGAAAAAAGAAGAAAAAATTTAAGAAAGAAATGAATCCTTTTAGAATGACATATTAAAGGGTTTTTTAAAATGAAAAATATGAATAATGAATCTGAATTTTTCAGTGAGAAAACAGTTGAAGGCATTTTGTCCCACACACAAGCAGGGAATATGCAAAGGGCCTGATTCTATTTTATTACATTGCAAGTATGTTCTGAGAATTTCCTTGTATATTTAATTTTAAAAGGCTTGGATCTAAACTGAGATTGGATCAGCAGTGTTGGTTACTTCACAAGTTCCACCTCCAATCCTATCAGATTTGTTAAGTCACCACAGAAAAAAGTCCCACCATAGACACTCTCAGTATTTGGACCACAAAATGAACTGCAAAGAGAATTGTGCTTTATACAGAAGATACATTTGAGAAATGAGATATATAACTAATTTAGCTCAGTGCATTTGCTATTATTTTTGATCTAACTATGCCTTTTATACCACCTTATAATCTGATCACGAGCATCATACCTAAATTCATTTCTTCTCAATGTAAACAGTTCACATCCATGAGCAATAGATCTCCAGGGATTCTGTTTATCAAAGAAAAAGCTGTACCCGTAGGTAAGGGACATTCAAAACTCTACAAAGGACCTTAGGATAAAAGTGTACTATTAAGAACTGTCAAGTAGGCCTAGGAAATGTTTGGCATGGAAGGCCAGTAACTCAGCAAAAGCAGTCTCACAATGAATCAATTTTCTTATTTCATACTGACCCTAAAAATAACTTCTAAGCTTCTGAACTCTAGACCAAGCAAATGCCAGAAAAGGAAAGGATTTCGGGTATCTAGGGACTTCAATTTTGATCTAGTGTATCACTGAAGTGGAAAAGGAGCATCAGACAAAGTGGTATGAGCAGCAGAGTGTGTGAGAGACAGGAGAATGAACAATAGTGTAAGGGACATTTTAAGATTCTTTAAAGCAATATATTGTGTAGACAAATTTTAATACAAGCAAGTTTCTAGACATTGTAGATACATTTATCACACCAATAATTGAAAAAAAATCAGTACTTTTTATTTAACTATCCCCATTAGAATGGCAATAGTCACCTGTTGGTTGCTTCACAAACATGTATGCAATATCATTATTGGTAGCTGTTTGCAATTGTCTGTTTCTGAGGTACGAACGCTATGTAGTCATTGTGGGACAACCAGAAAATATTAGCTACCCCTCCATATAGGCCTATTGTCAATGATCAGAAGAGCTGGAATAGAATTATCAAAATTAATTTCTTCAACAATGAAATAGTCCAAATAATAAAAAATGAAAAGCATTATCATTTTAGCCAGCATCATTAGCAACAGTTTCTCATTTTGCTGTTATTACATAGAAAACCTTTCAAAAGTTGCAAGACTAGCAAAGACAGAGCTGACTGTAACTGCATCTGAAGGAATAATGGGAGAATATCGACTGACATTGCAAATACCTAAAATGAATTGCAAGCCCAGACCAGGTTTGTCATTTTGTTTCATGTCATGGCAACCATCCCAGTCATGGGAGGGATTTAACTACATCACAAACACTGGATATTTCTATTGTCAGATACTATTACTTTTGGCAATGCTGCAAATCTTAATATTATCTTTTATTAAACCAGCCCTTAGCTTTGTTTTTTTTTTACTTAGATGTTATGCTCTGGTAAGAAGGCCATTTTTAACAGATCTTATTAAAAATGGACTACTACAGAATATTAAACAATTAGAAAATTATAAAACTGTTCACTCTGTTATCATAATTTTAAAAATTATTATTTATCTACTTTCAAAATCCATTTGACACTGGACAAACAAGATTTACTGAAAATGAATATATAAAATGTAAAATAGGTCAGTTTTGGACAATTTTTGTAGTTTGTTTATTTTGTAATTTGTAATATGTATAAGATCAAGTCTTGAAGTTAATACTATCAAGGAATAAAGCCCTCAATTGGCACTTTTTTTTTATTTGGAGAAATTAGGATAAATAAAATCAATTATTTTAAGTAAATCAGAAACTCTAATAACACAAATAATCTTATTAAGCAAAATCAATAAAATCAGCACACAATCATATTAGAAAGCCTCAGAGGTTCTGTAACTCTGGGCACAAAGACTGTCTTGACTAGTTTTCAAAGAAAACACTTTATTGACTTTTTTTTGCGCCGTTATATCATTCAACTGACTTAGAGTCCACAATATTTCTTTTCATACAACCCAGAATGAGTTTACAAAAGATTTACAATAATGATAAAGAACCATTTACCTCAGAACAGAAAGCTGAAGGAATCCAAATGATATATAGAAGTGCGCATCCATCAACCAGTCTTCTTACTGTATAAGGCAACATAGGACATCTACCAAAACACACAGGATTGTAATAACAGGGTCTAACTTTCACTGTTTGGGACACTAAGCCCATATCCTTTGGTGCTTATTTATAAGCTAATTTGAAGAAAAAACATTTTTTTCCCAATACAACACTATTGTAATAAAGTAAGCTGCTATAGAGTATGTAAATAATACAAAGATACACATTATTTTTTTCAAAGATTTTCTTTTTGCTAAGGACAGGAGAATACAGTGTAATAAGATTTGAATTTATACTTAAAAAGTAATAATCACTAAGGCAACTACTCCTCATGACAGAGTAATCAATTTTGTTCACTTTGTATTGTACACCTTGCATACATTCTAGTTTTTAATATGGGACTAAGATACACGACTGTGAAATGCATATATTTATATTTAGAAAATATATCCATATGATGCCCACTTTGTGCAAAATTTTCAAAATTACCTAAATACTTCTTAACTTTCTATTTATTTTGTACACTAGCAATGTCTGGTTATTAAGTTCTATATTTAAAAACACGTAGTTAAATGCTTTCATTATTTTCCATAAATGTCATTTTATTTTCATACATTTCTTCCCCGTGCCCCTCCCCCCAAACCATAGGCCTTCTATTACTTATTTAATGCACAGTGTCTGATCTTTGATATGCTATTTATCTGCACTGCCAAGACACGTGAGATAACTCATCCTTGAGCAGGTATGAGCTTGTACTCAAACAGACTGAGTACATTGAACTTCCAATACATCTTAAGATACCCAGGTCTTCAATTTAGTGCATTACATAGCACAGTGACAAACAGTAGAAACAGTATCCTAAAACCCAGACTATTTTCAATCTCCTCAAGGTTGTAAATTTCATTTAATTTTTTAGAATAGCTCCACCATCAATTTGCAGCTCTGAGGAAGATGAGGAAGCCTTAGGAATGTATAATGCTCTTACAGAAAAGCAGTTACTATTTATTCTTAAAACCCTTCTGCATTTTGATAAAGAGTGTAAAAAAAAAAATCTTCATCTTTTTAGAATTCCTCCAAAATTTGACCTGCATTTATCAATAGATGCTGTCCTGTCTTGAAGCAGGATCTTGATTTTGAGTCAAATAATTATAAAAAACATTGAAGACAAGACTACGTAAATAAGACCATATCACTGAAAGTGGGATGCAAGCCTCTGTCAAAAAGACAGGACATTGCAGTGTGCTGAAATTTTCTGTCATCTGTCATTCATAGATGTAAATCCAGATCAGAGTATTTCAAAGGCAAAGACACAAAGTAGGAAGAGGAGGAGGCAGGCAGGAAGGAACAGTTCATAATTTGAACCTTACTATTGATGCCTTCAGCAGTTCACAAGATTAAAATGAAATCTGGATAGTTTGGTAACATGGTTCTATTTTAATAGAAAAAATACTGCTGAATCTCTGTGATTAATTTACATATCAGACTACACAAACAGAAAGGTGAGGTTTTAAGAGGAGGAGCACAATATTCTTAACAAGCTTATACATCAATATATTTTACATTTATTACACGAAGGATCTTTTTTATAACTTTGACTAATTAGTACTGACAGCAGCAGAGATGAACAGGGACATTAAAGGCACCCCTTTGCACTACTTTTAAACCATGACAAGGTCAGAAATAGTATAGATTTACGTGATACATATAAAACAGAATCCAATTTCATTCATGCAATTTACCTCAACAAATTTTTCCAATTTCCAATATGCAACTCAATTTCATTTGTTACAATTTCTGCACAGCATCAAGAAAATAAAGAATAGTAATTATAAATTCAATCTATTATGGCATTTAAAAACTAAATGAAACGTAGAGGAACACTGTTAATGTACTACAAAAGTCAGAAAACTTTCAGTTGGACTATATAAACTCTTGGGCATCCATTAAATCTGCAAAAATGGAAAACACCTTTTCCTTTGTGGTCAATTCAACCTCAGTTGCTGTATGAAAGCTGAAAATAAGTCTTAATCCTTGGTGAATGAATACTCTCTGTTCAAAAGAAGATTACAATGTTTCACCTGGCTTCTACTGAATCAAAATTTCAGTTCAGATTTTAGGATTTTTTCCTTGAAATGGGTAAAAAAGTTTCTTAGTCCCTTCTGTATAAGGTAATGAAGTTGAATTTGCTAGTATGCCATTAGCATATCATTATTAGGAGCCTAACTACAATGCTGCATATTAAAGTGGAATTTTTGTTGCTAGAGAACTGGATATATTGCACTCTCTGCATACCATGGTATAAACTACTATCTGCATCATATGTATTGCCACTCCCATCAACCACCAGGAATAACAATAACAAGGATTAGTACTGTGGTTAGCTTAAAATAAAAACTAATAGCATAACAAACAAAAGCAAAGCCTTATTCTACAAATATTTTCAGTATTGACAGCCTGACATTGAGTTTATGGCTTTTTTCCTTAGTAACAGCAGTAGGTATATGAAGTGTCTACACTGTTAGCAATTATTGCTAATTGCTAAAATCTCTGATTTAGAATTTTTTTTAAGCAAGGAACACAAATAACCAGATAATTAATCAGTGGTAGCAATGCAACTACTGGTGCTGCTGATTATTTACAGAGGTATTTGGAAAAGCCACACACCAAAATACACTATTTTAATGGCAATATTTTCTTCCTTTCTTGAACATTCCTCCTTTCGAAAGGACAGGAAACAGAGGAATTACATACTCCCAAAGTCTGTCCCTGTAATCACAGACAATAAGCAAGACTTCCTATTCTCAGCTGTTCAGGTTTTGTCTAATTACTTCTAATATGAAAGAATATGATTACCGTAATGGTTCAAAAAGTTTCCTCTCAGAAATAAACAGAGGCAATCAAATCAGTTGTGACAGTTTAGCTTTATTCTTCATAATAAATTCTTAAATGGAGTATCTTTCTGTCCTGTACTGATAAGATTTGAAGCAGAAGGAGTTACCAACTCAAGCGAATATTACTCTGACATTATGATCCAGGTGTTGCCTTGGCGATGGCAGCAGGTGACACCTATATGCTGATTTACCTGGAGAGACTTAGAGAAATAGCCTCATGATACAGCTTTTGGACTGCAAATAACTTGCCAATTACAAAAGTAATTTAGTAAAGTTACAGCTAGACATAGGACAACAGAGCAAAACAGAAAAAAAGCTAATGTTGTACTTGACTTTTGGCCTGAAAAGTTACCTCATGCTTAGAGCCATGCTGTGTAATTTCCCTGGGGCAAGAGGAGGATTTGTCAATGAGTCTGACATTACTTTTGCCCAGTTTTACTCATTCCAGGAAAAGACATCCTATTTCCCTGAGGAAAAAGTAGCGGAATCCATTTCCCTTACTGGAATTTTTCACATCTGCCTGTCTCCTGTCTCACAAGTGGAATTATCAGTTGAAGTTTTTCAAAAACTGATTATTAATTTTTCATGATGGACAAACCGAAGTATAAAAACAGCTAACGATAATAAAAAGTGTCAGTTCTCCCTCAAACAAAAAAACTGAGAATTAAATTTTTGATCAGAGTCATTAATTTGACCCAAAATAATTATTTTGAAGAGATGAGAGTTGGAATTCATTAGCTCACTCAGGATAAAGGCTAAGTACCATCTTTTTTAGCATGATATTTTTACCCCCCCAGATTCTCCCATTCTTTAGGACTATTTCCTCTCAATGTCTTCCTTTCCAGTTCCTATCAGGAAGTCAGCAAACCTTTATTCCTACTTTCTGAGTCAAAAGTAGTTATTACAGTTGGCATTCCTTCAGACATACATTTTTTGGTCACTATAATTTTATTTTCTTTTTTGGCTGAACCAACTGCTCTGTTGACAGTGACATTTCTCCCTGCTGTCCCTGGCTTCCAGCTCATCATCTGCCTTTGGCCTGTGTTACCACAATCAGCAAATGCTCCAACCCTTGCATATGGAGTCTGTTCTCAGGGAAGTCTCTCACTCCACTTGCCTTGCTTTCTGCTCAATCTTTGCTTCCTGTTTGGTGATTCTTCCTGTTTCTCTTATTGCAACAAAAATGGACACATAATTTTATTTACTTAAGCTCCGTATGTGAACAGGAAGAAATAGATAGAGCTGAGAACACCAATTCACAGCTGACAACACTAATTCACAGCTCACAATCCCAAAATCTCCTGGCTCAGAAGAGGGAATAATTAAAGACTGAATATTCCCCAGCATGACTTTAATATCCCATCATATAGAAACACACAGAGAAAGTGCTCTTCATCTTTTCCCTACAAAAAAGTTAGTGTTCAGCACTGAGAAATCTATCTGGATAGATAACCATCAGAAGACTGCTGCAGAAGAACCTCAACAAAATCCTGCATGTGTGATACGTGAGGATTTATTATTTAAGCGCATCTTCTGATCTGAAGAAGTTTCATCACACTGGACTGATTTTTACAACACCGTAAGAATAACACTTTTTCTACTTTGCTAGCTTGCTTTGATGGCCTATTGATTTACTCAACTGATTTCCTGAAACATCTGGGGCACACAGATATGACATATCTCATGGAGACAGGATTAAAGCTGAAAGTTTCAAACTGACGTTTCATTCAGTAAGATCTGAAAATAATGTGTGTGTTTTCTTTGACAAAGGTACCAGTGCAGCTCTGCAAAGAGGAGTTGCAATGATGACTGTCAACAGGACTTGGGAGTCCTTTATGTGATTTTACCAGTTACTATCTGTGCTGAATTAAAGAGTTGGTTATAAAGGCAGAGTCTGTGTGTGATCTTGAAAAACTACTTACATCACAGAGCAGAAGAAAATGAGTGGTAAAGAGCTTGAGACCTTTATGCTTAGAGTACACATAACTAATTATATCTGGTTTGTGAGGCAAGGTTTTGTTGGCAGGGGGCGGCTACAGGGGTTGGCTTCTGTGAGAAGCTGCTAGAAGCTTCCCACATGTCAGACAGAGCCAATGCCAGCCAGCTCCAAGACGGACCCACCACTGGCCAAGGCCAAACCCATCAGTAACAGTGGTAGCACCTCTGGGATAACAGATTTAAGAAGGGGAAAAAAAACCTGCAGCTGGAGAGAGGAGTGAGAACATATAAGAGAAGAACCAACCCTGCAGACCCCCAGGTCAGTGAAGAAGGAGGGGAGGAGGTGCTCCAGGCACCAGAGCAGAGATTCCCCTGCAGCCCGTGGGGAAGACCATGGTGAGGCAGGCTGTCCCCCTGCAGCCCATGGAGGTCCTTGGTGGAGCAGATATCCACCTGCAGCCCGGGGAAGACCCCACGACAGAGCAGGGGGATGCCCGAAGGAGGCTGTGACCCTGTGGGAAGCCCACACTGGAGCAGGTTTTCTGGCAGGACTTATGACCCCGCAGGGGACCGATGCTGGAGCAGTCTGTGCCTGAAGGACTGCAGCCCATGGAAGGGACCCACACTGGAGCAGTTCATCAAGAACTGCAGCCCGGGGGAAGGATCTATATTGGAGAAGTTCATGGAGGACAGTCTCCCGTGGGAGGCACCCCCACACTGGAGCAGGGGAAGAGTCTGAGGAGTCCTCCTCCTGAGGAGGAAGGAGCTGCAGAAACTACATGCAATAAACTGACCGCAACCCCCATTCCCCATCCCCCTGCACTGCTGGGCAGGAGGAGGTAGAGAATTCAGGAGTAAAGCTGTGCCTGGGAAGAAGGAAGAGGTGGGGGAAGGAGTTTTTAAGATTTGGGTTTATTTTTAATTACCCTATTCTGATTTGATCAGTAATAAATTAAACTAATATCCCCAAGTCGAGTCTTTTTTGCCCGTGACAGTAACTGCTGAGTGACCTCCCTGTCCTTATCTCGATCCATAAGCCTCTCCTTATATTTTCCCTCCCCTGCCCAGTTGAGGAGGGGAGTGATAGAGTAGCTTTGGTGGGCACCTGGTGTCCAGCCAGGGTCAATCCACTACACTGATACAGAAAGTAAATATTCAGACATGATGTCATAAAGTAGGTCAGTGGAGGCTATCAGTGTCCTTTCAACAGGAGTGTTCTCCAGGCAGAAGCAGCTACCATGCACACATTCATAATCAGTGTACCTTCAACAGGAAGTCAGGCAAAAGCTCATTAGTAAATGTTTCCTAGACATAACTGGGACTTGCTGTAGCAATACAACACACTATGTTCTAACACAATATACATATAGTTGTCTCATGTATCAGAACTAATCAATACGTTACAACTGCATCAAGTGCTATGACCCTAGTGCATTAAAATTGAATATGACAATGTAAATCAAAGCCTCAGAAAAAATAATGAAAAGACATAACACTATTAAATACAGACTGGGAGAATAGACCATATATGGAATATAGCCCCTACCTAGTGAATTACAAAATAAAACACAACTGCATTAGTGCTCAAAACCAGAAAGGAAAACAACTGAAATAAATCAGGCACAAGGCAAAAGAATTTCTTTGAACCAGATAATGGTTTTTCTTGAACATTTATCAGGATTTTGAATCAGCACAAAGAGGTGGACATTCTAAAAAAATAGAATGGTAGTTAAGTAACAACGAGACTGAAATTCACTTGTATGAAAAATCAGTTTGGGTTGCTGTCCTGGTTTCAGCTGGGATAGAGTTAATTCTCTTCCTAGTAGTTGGTATAGTGCTATGTTTTGAGTTCAATGTGAGAAGAATGTTGATAACACTGATGTTTTCAGTTGTTGCTAAGCAGTGTTTAGATTATCTAAAGTCAAGGATTTTTCAGCTTCTCATGCCCAGCCAACAAGAAGGCTGGAGGGGCACAAGAAGTTGGGAGGGGACACAGCCAGGACAGCTGACCCCAACTGGCCAAAGGGGTATTCCATACCATGTGATGTCATGCCCAGTATATAAACTGGGTGGAATTGGCTGGGGGGATCGCTGCTTGGGAACTAACTGGGCATTGGTCAGTGGGTGGTGAGCAATTGCATTGTGCATCACTTGTATATTCTGATACTTTTATTATTATTGTTGTTTTAGTATTGTTATTATTACCATTATTAGTTTCTTCTTTTCTGCTCTATTAAACTGTTGTTATCTCAACCCACAAGTTTTACTTTTTCTTTTTCCCCATTCTCTTCCCCATCCCACCGGGTGGGGGGAAATGAGTGAGCAGCTGCATGGTGCTTAGTTGCTGGGGTTAAACCACGACAGTTGCCAAGTAAAATCAGGAAAATATTTAGATCAGTTTGAAATGAGGAAAAAGAGAAATCTAAGTTTTTTATTCAGGCAGAAAATAAGGTTCAACCTAAACCTCAATGTTTCTTTCAATCATTTTCCAAAAAAGTAGCCAAATTTAATCTGAAAGTATAATTTCCGTTAACTATTTTTTCCTGAAAAGCTTCTGTCCTTGAAGAAAAAGACCAAGTCTAATTCAACGCAAATTCAAAATAATTCCAGTTATGCCAGTTTTCCAATGACTTTGTCCCTCCCACAACAAGTTTTGACTGACAAAAAAATTTAAAAATCACCATAACCATACATTAAATTGATTTAAAAGGTTTCTTGTTAATCTGACTATAGATTTGTGAATATTAAAACAATACTATAGGGAATATCATTACAAAATTAGTGAACATGAACAAAATACTGATTTTTTTTTTTATTTTTTTAAAATAGTCTCAAAAAATGCTTAACTCCAAAATCAAGAGAGATTGGTAGGTGTAAGACTTTTCAGAAGACGATTCCAGATCTGGAAGTTGCATTTAAGATTTTCAAGAATTTCAAGAAGGAATTTTGCATTTTACTTTTAACACCAGATTTTGCCTATCTCTTCTGCCACTTTTAACTTCCAGAAAAAAAGACAGAAGATGTATTTGTTATCCATGCATGAAGATACCAGTTAGTTCTACAGAAAGGTACTAATCAAGAACCAAGACACATGAAAAATTAAAAACAGAATGGTTTTGATTAGGGAAAGCAAACAACATCACTAACATTTTCTGAGACTTCTCACAGTTATTTAACAGCTAAAAAAATAAATGCTTTAGGAACACTTTTCTTAAAAAATGATAAACTTTAAAACAGGGAATGGAAAAACAATCATCAGATGCAGGAAGAAGCCGTTTAGATAACAGTTCATACAATTGTGATGTGAAAAAACCACCAAACACAAGAGTAACATAACATTAGAATACTGCACGTGATCACATCTCTTCAGTGCTGAAACAGGCATGGACTAAGCCCACCTGCCCTTGAAGGAACCGGTATATTTAAAGTTGTGATGAATTCTAACTGCAAGGTACTCCAAAGATGCAGTGTTCCACATCTTTCGAACTCCCTGCTGTATATATTCAAGCAGTTTATTAGTCAGATTTAAGCTGAATTAATCAACACATAAAATACTCCCCTGAATTCAGAAAAGATAGCCTTTTAACACCTACCAGGGATACTGTGTAGAAGAGACACTGCAACTCAAACCTCTATTATCTTTCAGACAATGCTTGACAGGCATTCTCCCTGCCTTACCAGTTCTCTCGTCTCCTCTTGAGTCTGACTGGCACTGCTAGCCTTGTGCTTCACCGCTTTTCCTGGCAAGGAGTAAAGGATTTGCTCATCCTGCATGGAAGACAGCATGCAAGGTCCCAACTGTGTTTTGTGCCATGTTTGGCATTCCCAGTAATCAGACCACACCAACACACAGAATAGAAGCCCATATACAGCCTTACAGGAAGAACAGTTGAATTCTGTTTCCTCTGACAGAACTGTATGTTACAAAGCGGCATCTTTCTCTCCAATTCTATTTGAAAAGAAAAATGGGAGCAGAGGCACTTTGATAACATCTCCACTGTGGCAATTTAACAACTGTGCACAATGACAAATCTGAAACTAATGTTCTGACACTTGCTAATTGAAGACATTTTCAAATTCCTGTAAAAAACCACCTCAGCATTTCTGTTTTGCATCCCTACTCCTACTGAAAACAAATACCAAAGTTTTCCATGAAACAGACACACTGATTTTTGCCCAATTCAACAAATTATATCATATTTGGATCTAAGTATTAAACTATGAGTAGACAATACTACCAAATGTGTTATTACAGAAAACTGTTTGCTATAATTGTTCATAAGATTCTGGTAAGAGCAGAGCCTCCAGCACTGTACATCAATATGCCATAGAATCACTCCCCAAAATCACACTTGTAATCAGTTCTGATTGCTAGTCTTCCTGCTAAACATGCCCTTGTGCTTAGTCTTCAAAGCGGTATCATTTGCAAAAAGGAATATAAACAGAGAAAGTGATATATTATCCATACCAGCCTAACAATTCAGTCTCAAGCCTCTAATAGAGATGAATGTAGGGAATATTTGGGGGCAAATATTTCCATCTCCATCTTGACCTTCCCCACAGCTGTAATCAGCATAGTTATATATTAAAAGATCTTGCTAAAGAAATAAATAGTTGAACTAGAAAGTTTAAAAGTTTTAGAATAAAAAAATAAGGAAATTCATAAAATTTCATAAACAGTGTCATAGTAATGAAGATTTTTTACAGTTCAAGAGAATTTTCTGAAAGAATTCCACTAGTAAGACAATATGATAAGGGCAGTCCTGTGTGAATAAACTAAATCTTGATTTTGAAAGCAGTTTTTTCTGGGGCTAAGGACACTCTATTCTATTTTGATCCTTGTCACTCTTCCCCATGCTTTTGGTCTCCCTGCTCTTCCATGGGAAAGGCTAAGTGTAGACATGCTCTTCATTTCAGAGCTTGTTAAGCTACCCTAACAGACTTGTTATATACTTTCTTTCTTTTCAAATGTAATTTGATGACTTCAGAACTTGCTTCTACTTTGAACAGTAACATTCCTGAAAGTTATTCTCTCAAATAATATTAATTCCCCTGCTTTGTTCCTGTTTTCTTGCTGACACCACTATTTGTCAAGTATTAAACCACTGTAACTCGTATGGTGAATGTGCAGTCTAATTTTTGTGCAGATGATAAACTAAGTAGATTTACTCGGAAGCAGATAATTTGCTGATACTCATAGTCAGTCACAATGTGAAAGCAGATCAGTTTTGCCACAGTCTTTAAATATTATCCATCCCTTATTGAAATTAGTGTTTGGATTAACATTTGCTCTAGCTTGGCTTCCCAAGTCATGCATTAAAAATGGCTCCTGGAAGTTGAATTATATTTCACTAACTTTCCAACACTTTAAAAGATTGTTGCTTGAACAAAAAAATCTCCTTTCTGTATTTTCTGCGAAGACAAACATGAATAGAAGAAAGAAAACAAGCTCCTTTGATATCTACATAGAGAAATACATGTTTGGTTTTTTTGATTAAATTAATTCTTAAGACATGTAGTGCTGGTATGAGGTATATTTACAAGAAAAAATGTGTACAGAGTGTGATGGTAAAACACTTCTGTGTTTGTTTTAATGTGCTATATTTCCCCTGCCCTTGCCTCTTAGCACTACTATGTCTTTAGATCCTCCTAATAATAGAAAACTTTCCACTGGTGAATTAAGCTGACTTTACAGTTGCTTTGTACTGCCATAGTGAGGTCAGGATTTCAGGAGCCTCTCACTGACAAAAGCAGTTTGCATATCTGTAAGAAAAATTCAACTTCTATGACTGAAGAATATCATCTTGCATCACTTCCTTTGGCATAATGCCAGTTTAAAAATCTATGTGTTCAAAAGAGACAAAATTTAATTCTTTATAAAAGTTAACAGAGACCAGTTGAGTATTCAGTAAAGTAATTGCTAAGGATGGCTGTGACACACCTCATTAAAATACTTATTTCATAATGCAGAAGACTAATCTATCTTCAGAGAAAAGCTGTGGACTGTAGTTAAGGGATTGATGCTCAAATGAGTCTCGTAATACCAAAATGTTACTCCTGTCCGAAAATTTTTTATAATTTTGTCCTTGCACAGCAGGCTGCTCAGTTACCGAAGCCAGCATAACTCACATTTCCAGAGATACTAAATGATTACTGCATAGCTTCTCACTGGTCATCATGGGGTTTATGTGAACACAGAATAACAAGCTGTATCATGTACTGGTTTTGCAAAGCTCAGACTGACAAGGCCAACTCCAGTATGAAATACAATAGCAACAAGGTGAAGCCACTCTTCAGAAATCAGCAAAAGAAATCCATAAAATAACTGAAATTAAATTCAGAGATGTGGCGATGAGTTACAAAGAAATTGAGCAACAGTCTGGAAAGGCTTAAGTGATCCCTGCTCATTATGTCTTAGTCCATTGAGAAGAGGCAGGCCCCATGTGGACAACAGGAGGCTTTATTCTGCTTGCCTCTGACTGGTTGGATGCCAAGGACATGCTGCTAGTGGTAGCAGTTAGAACATTTTTAGTTGATATATTTAATTTCAAGCTATGTATGTCTTGTACTTCAAGAGGTGAACCACACCTTGAAGCAAAATCCCATAAAATGAGGGCGTGAAATTTGTTTTCCTTCTAGGTCAGTTTAAACAGCTGTTAAGCCTGTAGGTTTTAAAGTGGTGCCTCAGCCTATGAACTTCAGACCTGTTAAACTATCTCTGCCACTGAGAAATGGCCACAGTCATCTCTCTTTCTGTTTACCAGAAACAGTTGCTCACAGTTTTAGAACCTGTGGGGGGAGCTTCAGCCTCTAGCATTTTTTTAGCCACTGAGTTTTTTGGTCAGGAGCATATTATGAAATCTTGGACTAATTCCTAAACAAAAAAGACAAACCCTTACTATCAGTTGGGATTTTTCTCAATAAAGTCTGGTCCTCGGTTAAGACTAATAACAATTTTAATTCTTGCATTCTGATCCTGTAAAGAAGTCTATCCACCACATCTCTCATCTTTCTACCATGGAATCACCAAGAGGGCAGTTGATCTGCACCTGTAAAGCATAAGGAAAAATTGATAAATAATTCCAGTACTAGGACAGGTTACTTGATCACTACTTCCTCTTCAATGTATATTTGTCTACATAAGCCACCAATATCCTTCCCTCCGATTTCACTGTGCTACAGTATGTCCTTCCATTCTTATGGGATGAATCATTGCTTTATTACATTTTATATCACAGAGCTCTGTAGCAAGGACCTTAAAGCAACACTATTACAAACAGGTCAGGCAGTAATCGTTTCCCTGTGATTAACTTAATATTAAATGAGTCATCTGACCTTCATTCAGAAACTATATTTACAGGGAAAAGTCAATATTTTCTCTACTCCCTCATCATCATTATCACCACCCATCAGAGCTTGAATCTTAATGTCTCAAATTAACCCCCCCATTCAGCTGTATTAATAGATTCAAAAGCCCATGTATTGGGTCTGCATGGCAAGGATTTGGTAGACAGGAGGGTTACAGGGGTGGCTTCTGTAAGAAGCTGCTGGAAGCTTCCCCTGTGTCCAACAGAGCCAATACCAGCCGGCTCTGAGACGGACCCGCTGCCAGCCAAGGCCGAGCCAATCAGTGATAGTGGTAACACCTCTATGATAACATTTTTAAGAAGGAAAAAAGTTGCAGGCGGCACAGAAATGGCAGCCGGAGAGCGGAGTGAGAACACGTAAGATAAACAACTCTGCAGACACCAAGGTCAGTGAAGAAGGAGGGGAGGAGGTGCTCCAGGTGCCAGAACAGAGATTCCCCTGCAGCCCGTGGTGACCCTGCAGTGCATGGAGGTCCACGGTGGAGCAGATCTCCACCTGCAGCCCGTGGAGGACCCCATGCTAGAGCAGGTGGGTGCCCAAAGGAGGCTGTGACCCCGTGGGAAGCCTGTGCTGGAGCAGTGTGCTCCTGAAGAACTGCAGCCCGTGGGAAGGACCCACGTTAGAGAAGTTCATGGAGGACCGTCTCCCGTGGGAAGGACCCCACGCTGGAGCAGGGGAAGAGCGTGATGATGAAGCAGCAGAAAATAATGTCTGATGAACTGACTGCAACCCCCATTCCCTGTCCCCCTGTGCCGCTAGGCGGAGGGTTGGTAGAGAATCCGGGAGTGAAGTTGTGCCCGGGAAGAAGGAAGGGGTGCAGGGAAGGTGTTCTGAGATTTGGGTTTATTTCTCATTACCCTACTCTGGTTTGATTGGCAATAAATTAAGTTAATCTTCCCTAAGTCGAGTCTGTTTTGCCCATGATGGTAATTTGTTGAGTGATCTCTTCCTGTCCTTATCTCGACCCATGAGCCTTTTGTTATATTTTCTCTCCCCTGACCAGATGAGGAGGCGAGTGATAGAGACGCTTTGGTGGGCACTTGGTGCCCAGTCAGGGTCAAAGCACCACAGTCCAAAACCATGAAATAGTAAGAACTACACTGGAAAAATAACTAGAAAACACATGACTATTTGGGAACAATCTTGCATTTGTAGACATGTGAAGAACTTGCAGGAGATAAAAAGGCCTCTTTAAAGTTATTAACTTTGGTCTTAAAAAATGCATCAGAGGTACCAGTTTCAATAATGAAGAATGTTACTATAATCTGAATCATCAACATCATAGAGAATATAAAGTTCTGGAAAGCTCTGTGCAAAGGTAGCTTGCAACTCTATGCTTACTCTCCAGTCAGAATCAGATAGAGACCCAGTGCCCTGCAGTTGTATATTGGCCCCTCACAGCCACAGTAATTATGGTTTCAATGAAGTGTTTTTTTTCTAATACCTCCAATTTGACCAACATGTGTTCTCCCAAATAGTAAATATCAAATACATCTGCACTTCCATTACGTTTTGAGATCAGTGGGGTAATGTGCACTGAAATACTAAGAACAAATAATGTTACTATCACCCAAAAATGTCTCTGAACAACAATTGCAAACATGTCATTTAGCACATATGGTTTAGTCATTGTAAATGTGCTGATTTTGACTGGAATATAGTTAATTTTCTTCACAGTAGCTACTATGGGGTTATGCTTTGGATTAGTGCTGAAAACAGTGTTGATAATGCCGCGATGTTTTAGCTACCACTGAGCAGTGCTTACACAGAGCCAAGGCCTTTGCTGCTTCTCACCCCACCCCACCAGCCTTTTAAGACAGATCCAAAAATATGGCTCTAGATAGTGTTTAAGCTTGAAGCAGCAACCTTATCAGTGGTCAATATCATGGATTTCACATGACTGGTTTTTATTCATATCTGACCCTGTTGTGAGAGATCATATTTTATTTAAACAGGAGTTCCCAATGCGGTATCGTGATCACGTAACACAGAAATCAATTCTTCCACCCTTAGCTAGCATGAATAGACACGGCTTCACTGAAGCAAATCAACATAAGCAAATGGAAACCAGGAGAGCATCTGTTTCAAAACATATGATTCTGCTTTACTTGCTTAAGCTAAAATTCCTATCAGGGGAGAGGAAGCAGATCTACACACCTAACAGAAAAGTTAAGATGAAGGGAACAAGATGATGAATGAATGCAGTGATGCCCCTACATTTACAGCCAATACGCAGCTCTCACATGTACACGTTCATCCATATGTACTAAAATTGCATGTCTGTTCACACAGTATGCACTTTGTCTCTTAGTCGCAATTAAGTGTAAATCTTTGCCAGTAGAATCCAAATTGCTTTCTGATAGTTCAGTTCATTTCTAAAATATTGTATCAGTTTTCCCAGAGTCACTGCACTAGCGCATTTAGTGCATACAGTAACTATTGAAGGCTTTACTGGATTAGAATGCATCGCTTGTATATTCGATTTGCTGTCCCAGGATCATGAACACAATCGCCACTTCGATGACTGCCTAAGAGTAAGCTGTCCATTTGAGCTTGGTTCTGTTATACAGAAGTATGTGAGCTTTCAGTTCAGTTATGTATGAGTTGGATATGTTCTAGGATATACTGGATATATTCTATATAGTTCTAGGATTCAAAAATGTCAGGAGTGATACAGATATATTTAAGATTGCACAGTGAAGATTATACTAACAGTAATTCAATGGTTTTCAAATTTGCTGCTTTATTGCACAGTCTTCAAAAAGGATTCTCTCACCTACGCATGTCATCTGCCCCCCCACCCCCGCTCCCACTTAAGGTACCATACAATTCCCCCCTCCATTGCTTTAGCTATCACTTTTCCCTGACTTCTTGACAGACCAAAACTTTGAAATGCACGCTGTTTAATTTTTTTATTATGTGCGTTTTAAATGTAGCATAACCCAGAAAGAAGATAATTTACACAATTTTGTTCCAAATCTTATTTAGATGCTAAATAAAGTATTTTTAGCCTAGAAAATGAACCATTTGACCTTGGAGATGGACCTAGCTGTCCCCCCAACATACTGACTTTCTCCCAACCTTGTCTGCTTGGGTACAGCAACAGAGACAGAAGGAATGATAAGACATCACTGTAATTATTAGCTATTAGTGACATAAACAAACGAACAATCGACCTGTAAGACTTGGTTGTTATGAATATATATTAAAAGACACGGTAGTGATATTAATTATTTGGACATTTTCAGGGAAAAACAACTTGAAATTCATCTTCTAAGCCACATATACATATTAACAAAGAGAAATTTGGAACTAATCTGAATATTTTGCATTTTTGTTTTAAGAATCTTTTTCACATGTTAAGTTTGTAATAAGACACTATCAAGCTCTTTTTTGCCTAGTCATTCAGAACAGGAGGCGGCATTTGCAGCAGAACATATTCAGTGTCTTTTGTGGTTAAGAACATCCACTTTAATTACTTTTTCTCTGACTTTTTTTATGCATATACTGTTACAAAAAATACTTGCTTTTATTAAATTTCTGTTAAAGTCTTCTGGGAGAAAGCCATTAAGATGGAGTGGAATTAAATACATACCCCACTGCATTTCTGTTTCGCTGGGCAGAATATAAAGCTGTGAGCAACCCCAAGATAACCCTTGTGAAAGGATGTATCAGGAATAGCTCGTTTTATAAATATATATACTTGCACACACACAGAGCCACCCAGAAGTTTGTATACAAAATCAAAATATTTCAGCTCTTGTTGCAATAGAAATTTTACTTGCACAAATATGCTGGTGAGACCCCAGCACCAACTTCCTCTGTCTGAGGCAACATGACACAATCTTTATCTTTCCTGTACTCTCAGTATTCTCAGTCATAAATAAAAGATTTGACATACAGATGACATGGCTTTTGACCTATTTCTGGAAAAGTATGTTCCCAAATATCCCTCCCCCCGAAATCCTTAAAAACTACAGCTAGCAACAGATTTTAAAAACATATAGCAACACAGTAACTTCTGTCCCACTTTCAGAAATACAGTAGAGAAAATACAGACTTGTAACCAGAAATTATTGAAAATTACACAGTTACATCTTTGCAGACACATGCAATACATTAAACATTGAGAAGATCCATGAGCATGATTACAAAACTGCAAGATACCTCAATATACCACAGCCTGGTCAGTCTGTTAGATTACAAATCTGTATAGTTCCATTGCCAAAGTGTACAATTGTAAATCAACCACTAATTAATGGATGACATAACTTCAACAAGATTAGAAAGATAGTTAGCCCTTCACAAACAAAATTTTAGTACTACAAAAATAAAGCAATGAGAATCTGGTCTCAGTCTTTTCTAGGTGGCAGTTTCATATTACATATCTGATCCCTCAAGTGTAGCTGTTTTAGAGAGAACCATCTGAGCAGAATTAGATGAACATATCAGAATTTAAAGTCTGCATATTTTACACTTTAATTCCCAGTTTGTAAAGGCTTATTACCTAAGAATTTTCCCAGCTATGTAGCACATAGATTGCTCTGTTTGCTGAATTATAATGTCATCCTGGCTGCTCCTCAAAGAGTTAAAAAAACCCAAAAACTAACCAAAAAACCCAAAAAACCCACAGGTGAGAGAAGAATTCAGTGGGCTATTGGCTTCATTAAGTGGATATCTCCTGTCTGTTATACAGTTTTATGGACACACACCCATCATGACTTCATTTCCTAGTGTAGCTTTTCCTTTTTTACATAAAAGTCAAACAAAGCCCTACAGATCCTCGTGTGGAAACGAATGTACTGATAAATGCTCCCACAACTGTCCTGGGTTCCCTTGTTCCTCTGAAGGCAGTTCCAGGCAAACAGAAATTTGGTTCTAATCTCTACCACATTTCTGTGTTAAAATGTATAATCACAACTTTGTTAAAACAAACTTCAGAGTTAAACCTTGATGCATCCCCTGTGAGCTTGCCCTAAAAAGCAATTATTTGGGAATAATGAGGACAAGAACTATCAGACAGAACTGAAGTAAAGAAGCTAGTGAGACAAAGACCTGCAATATCTGCTTGCTATATTAATACTACTTGAAACAGTATCAGTTTCAAAAGTTTACCGTTTTCTTCTTTTTCATAGTCACAAGAACAACTCCTAGTCATCTTAGTCCAAAATTTCTGCTTATTTACTGCATCTGATACAACAGTTCAAAACAATTTCAGCCAGATTTTCAGAGAAACTTTAACTTTCCATTATGTTTAGTTTTTTGTTAAAAGAACTGTCTTCATAGAAGAATGCTATTCTTTTTATGAAGTGATACGGGCTGTAGCCTAACAGCCATAGGTTCCCACGTTTCATGAAGCATAGGAAAATACAAAACCAAATTTATATAGGAGACACTAGCAGAAAGGGCAAAAGCCAATTCTGCAGCATTCTCCTCTCCAGAAACCATGCCCCCATACAATCTGCCATCTACCTTTAAATTCAACCAACTTGCTCTGGCTCACCAAGTCATTGCCCCCTCAACTCTGCTGGGTTGGACAATGACTCAGGATCTCCCACCTTTTTTTCTGTCCAAAGAAATCTTTTAAAGCATAATTTACCTGCACTAAGTCTACAAGATGTCTTAAAAGAGATGTTTAAAACAATATGCAAAACATTGTAAGTAAATTAAATAACTACCTAATTTGCCTTAAATGTCCCAGTCGTGCTACATGAAGCTTGGCAGACATAGATAAATTGTTTTAAATAGATGGTGCAATTTCCCTATCCACTATTTCAGCTGCTGCACTCTCCTATACCACTTTTCCAGAACAAGAAAATTATAGAGAAACTTTTAGTATCAAAAAGGATGCCTGAATCATGACATCATTTGATGCAACTCACTTGCCCAACTTACTCAGGACTAGGTTTAATGTTAAAAGTGGGTTGTATATGCCACTGACCCGGACCACAATTCTGCTCAAGTTGAAAACATGAATGATAGAATAGTGTGGCAGCCGCTATCACTTTCTCAATTCAGACATAATTTGTGGCAGAATCTCAAACAGACAGTAACTTATAAATGGCAACTGACCAACTGATTTAAGCTTCAGAAATTTTTTATTTAGGAAAGCTTTCCAAAAGCCATTAAGGACCTTCATTCCTAACCAGAAGAGGGCTAAACTTAAGGCTAACAATTTCTGCCGTGTTTGTCAAAAGGAAAAAAAATTCTCTTTACCGTTTGCCTTATTTTCCAGTGTAGATGCTATACAGTTTCTACAATATTGGACAGGATCGTAAAACAAACAAACAAAAACCCAAAACAAAACAGCATAGTCGCTTAATTCTGATCAATACTTATTGGGAAATGCTGGCAATAAAATTCAGCAATGGTTTAATGGCAACTCTTCTGAGATTTTTCCCTTAATCTTTTTAACTGCAAGGTATAAAACCAGTGCTTCAGATGTTTCTGGTCATAATAAAACCTGCACAGATGCCTACCTGCTATGGAAATATGCAAACAGCTAAGCAGCTGACGATATTAATTAAAACCACAAGATTCAACTCTTCATTACAGAGTTGTGTATGTTACAGCAAAAGAATGAAAGTTAAATGGAAAATAGCCTGTAAATAGCAACATGAGACTCAATTTTAGCAACTAAATTCCATCTTGTACTGTGAGACTGTACTACGGGATGTCAAATACAGAAGGACAGACAATCCCCCATGTACTCACTAGAAGACTAACAAAAATAGCGCTGAAGAACTCCACTACATGTTAATTTACATCCTTGAGTAATTGCTTTATGATACTTCCCAGCTGCAAAAGAGAAAGGTGGATGCAACCCATTTCTCCTCTGCCATCCTGTCACTGCTTGGAATTTGCTGGCTTGGCTTTGCAAAGCACGTTAAGAATGGCTGCTGAAAAGTCTCTCTCAAGGATTGCTCACGGTATTCTACCTTGTGCAAACTGTCAGAGAAATTAAAGGAACCTTAACCAACCTACTGCAAAGAAGAACAACAAATGCCATATACATAAACACAAGTTCTTCTTCTGCCACACAGACTCTTATCTCTGGCAAGTAATGGCTGCATCTGTATATTGGAGAGAACTGCTTTTTTTAATCACGCACGAAAGATGTGAGATGCTGAATTTTTACAGTAGTGGTGCCAGAGAAATAGACAGTTTTATCCCTTTAACTTGGCATGAAGAAATTGAGCAAGAATCACACTTTGTAATGTTTTAATGCTGGCAATAAAGTTCTTCAAGCAGTTACCATTCTTCACAATGGTAATACTTAAATTTATCTTCACTATATTTGAGGCTCTTGGAAAGATCAAGGACCCCTTCTAGTTGGCAAAGCAGACATGTTAAGACAGCCTGACCAGAAGAGGTAAAGCAGAAATGATAAAGAGGCAAGGCTGAGCAATGTACTGGCTGATACAATGTAAGCAATGTAAGTGTTCTGGCTGCAGGTCGAAAGACCTTCTGCTGCTAAGGAACTTCTATATTCTCACACACAAATACATGTTTCCTAAGGGTCTGGTCTCTCTCAGTTGACCATATAACTTGATTGCTAAAGCCCCGCCAAAGATGCAATCACGTAATCAACCTTGTGTCCACTATTTTATTTGAAAATGTCTTTTATCACTTATCTTAAAAACTACACATTTCAGCTTTTTCCCATGTTTAAAAATTTATATCACTGTTTTACAGCAATTTCATTTTTTTACCACATCATACAGTTTCCCTAAAACTTATATACAGTAATACATGCATTGTAGGCACACATAAATATGCAGCGGCAAGTGAAGTAGTTTGTACAGTTGCCTGAGAATGAGCTTGGGATTTTAGTAGCTTTTCAATTTGCAGTTAATATTCCCTTAAGTCTAACACTTAATGGAAGGAATCAGACAGACAAGTGTTCACCAAGTGAAGATTTGACATTTCTATAAGTACATTACTGAGTTTGCCAGCCTTTAGAGACTTTGTTACAGAATATGAAGCTATATATGTATTGAGCAAGGACGCTGAAACTCAAACTGCAGTTTATTTCAATCAATATTTCTTTTTTGAAGCCAGGGACTCCCATGTAGTGCTCATCTGACAGCCTTTTATGTGAACAGCATTAATAAATGTTGACATTTCGGTTGATTACTCTCCCTCTACAAGCACGGACTAGTCAGACACTGACTAATCCCTTCATTCTTTCTATTTGAGTTGCTGCTGTTTCTGTCCCGCTTGCTATTGCTCCGATTTATCTGTAACTTTTAGTGCACCAAAAATACAGGATTAGAAAACCTGATACTAACAAGATGTGTGATGTTATTAAGCACCAGCAGAATCTGTACAAACCATAATCAGAATTAGTATCAGTGACACGTGTCTTTCTAATGTCTGTACAATAACTCTCAAACTAGCACCATCCTGCTTTTGTTTCAGTGTAGATAAGCCACACGCTTCTGGGCTAGATTGTTGCTTTCTCAAATGATCTGCACATGTAGAAACAAACAGTGCTATTTGGGAAGAAATTAACCAAACCTTGCATACACTTCAAAATCATTTACATAAGATGCAAAACTACATCATCTCAGCTAAGCAGTAGACTTATAAATTGAAATATCAAAAGATCACTCCAGCTATCTTTATCTATAGTTGAAATAAAAATAATTAAATATTTGCTATAGTGATTTTTTAGCATTTATCGAATTACATAATAAATTATTCAATATTTTTCCAAACACGGATTTTTATGAATGTGGCAATGTGTTCTAACATAGAAATCACTATTTTAGTAGTGCCAGAAACACCATCATTTTATCATGGTGTTTTTATCAGATGTTTGTTCACTAGAGATCTGGTTATTTACTGGAAGAACCAAAACACCATTTTCCCAAAAGGAAGGGGTGGAGGGTAAATCAAACAAAGAGATGGTGCATTTCCCCAGAAATCCGAAGTTTCTCTCAGGTCAGCACTTCTCCCAAAAGTGTTCTCAACTTTTTCTTAGAGCTACAAGCCCAATATTTATTCAGGTTGTGCTTGTTTTCTTCCCTCTTTCTTTTCTGTTTCTGTTTTACAGACACACATAAGCTGTGTCTGTATTAGGAACCAGTGAGGACCAGTAAGAGCAGATCTGTATAGCGGACTTCAATACACACTGTCTGCATTTGTTTTATTTTGGACTAGTCTAGTCCCGTTCATGACTGGTTCCCCCCATTTATGCAACATTGATCCCATCAGTGTCCTCTTGAAGCACATCTGGTTTTGCTATTTTGAGTCCAAAAAGGAACCCAGTTCATATGCTCCAAGACTGCTTGCTCCATGATGTGAACCAAAGCATACAGTATCTGGGGATGACTGAGAGTTCCAGACCAGAATGCACACAGACACAGATGCATGGACTGAGACACCCCTTCGCCACGCAAGACAGTGAAACCCTCTGGCTGCACATGCATTGTCTGTTGCTATATCTTGTCTTAGGCCAAGATACATACTTGTATTTGGATTGAATGCTGATATTATTACAGAGAAAATTTGAAAAATAAATTAATTATTATTACTGCTTTTACAGCAAACTTTTTATATGTACAACGTAACAAATGCACTGAAGTCATTCTTGAAAATAACTAATAAAAGATACCACCGCAATGATACTTCCTCATCTTCCCCCTCAAAAAAATTAAGGCAGAAACATAGAATGCACTGAAATGGGTAATTGTGAAAACACAGGGAAAAATATTCATGTTTTAAATAATAAACAAATATTGTGATATATAAATTATCAGGAGAGGATACTAGTAGTTTCAAGTAATACTCACAGCCAGTGCTTGGACATTGCTACATTGGCACTTGTTAAGGAAAAACTCCATAGGAATTATCTAGACATACGAGTTACTGCAGCATATACAAGACCCCAAAATATGCACTACTGCATTTAGGTGGGATGAATTAAAATGGAAACCAATTGGAGCTATCCCTTTCCCTGACCTGTTCTGGACTGACCATACCCTAAATAGCACACAGAGAGACTGTCAATTAGATGATACTTTCTTCTCCGTTTTTCAGCACTTCCCATCATCTGGGAAAAGAAAATTTGTACAAAAGAGAGTCAGCCAGAGATTCTGGTCAGTTAGTCTAGCTTAACATCAAAGAACATCCACAGTTGTGTTTGTAGTTCTTCTGCCACATCCTAGTATATGTTGACCCCCATAACCTTCCTTCATCCTTCTACTCTGTACCATCTGTCTCATACACACTCTTGCCATTCTCCAGCAATTCAAAGTTCAAAAGCTTCCAGGCTGAGCCAGAAATTATATCTTTGTGTTTAACTGTCCTTCATAGAGCCATAATATTCTGTTGCAGTTAGTTCTAAAACTTAGTTACATGCTGTGTGAAGAAGTACTCCTTTTATTTGTTTTGAACACGCTCCTGATAATTTCATTTTGATGGCACTAGTTGTCATATTATAACAGACAGGGAATAATCATTCCCTTTCCACCCTCCCTATACTACTCATGATATCACTGACCTTTTTCATATCCCTCTCTGCCACTTCTTTTCCAAAATGAATAGTTCTAGCCTATTTAACTATTTCTCATACAGAAGCCATTCTATTCCGTTGCACACTCTTGTTGCTTTCCTCTATACATTGATAATTCAATTAAATAGTCTTCAAACAAGGACAAGAAGCATACGTGGAATTCAAAAAGAAAGGTTTCTAACACTACAAAAACATTTTGTTTTGTTCTCTACTCCTTTCCTAATAGTTCCTAATGTTACATTTGCTTTCAGGCCACTACTAAGCACTGACCAGAAATATTTAAAAAAACACAACTTGTATTATTAGCTCCAAGATCTCTTTTGTGAACTGTAATTATTTGTCTAAAACTTATTATTGAGTTTGTAAATTTAGAACTGTTTTTCCCCATGAATGATTTTGCATTCTTCAACTCTGAATTTCAGCTATGTCAATTAGAAAGCTGTCGGTTACATTACTTTCACCAATGACATGAATACATTAGGGGTGGACTGGGGCACTATTTTAGCCAGTAAAGCTCTTAGAGGTGAGCCATAATAGTAATGAAAACCATCACTGAACCATTCCAGCTGTGCACTACAACAGTGAAGAATTTGAACAAGTCATTTCATAGGTTGCATGAACGCTGTTGTTTAAAGCCCATGACACAGCCTTTGGGTCCAAATAGCCAACTATTTACCTGCTTGTATTGCCCCCATGGAAATTATTCTGGCACAGCTGGAAGGAAATTATGGAGGTACTTGACATACATAGCACTCTTCTTGGTTCCAGTGCTTACATAGTCTCTGTGTGAACATGTTTTTCCTTCTATCCAATCAGAATTTCCCTTGTTGCATTTTGTGTCTGTTGCCACACATCCGTTCACTGTGCTCCTTTAAGAAGAATCTGGTTCTATCTTCTTTAAAACTATCAATACCTTTGGGAAACACTGTTGACTAATACATGGATCAACATTTTTACTATACATGTAAAACCACATCTTTTAACATACCTTTTTCTCGTGCCACACAAAGGACCAAGAATTAATCACCATACATACTCCACCTGGAGGAATGAAGACATTCTATTAAAGCAATCTCAGTATGTTTGGCAGAATTATTTAAAATACAGACTGCCTAAGGTGCCACACAACAGATGTTCTGCATGAAAGAAAGTCCTAGTAACAAATGTCTAGGTAACTGCCTGCAAAGCTGAGCCCATCACACTATTCTAATACTGCCAAATCTTCTTGACACTGTAATTTCCTATGCTTAGTGGAGAATATTCAATTTCCTTAATGAACATTGAGAAGGAAAGGATTGAGTCACTAATTCTAGTTTCCTACCACAAGCAAGCACATCACATAACCTTTTTCCAGAACTCTTAAACTCATCAAGATCTATTCTAAGACCACTTACCCTTCTTTCCTCTTCCCCCGCTCACACTACTTCAAGTAGCTGCTCATTGCAGAATCTCCCTCTTTTGACAGGAACATTCCTGCATTCAAGCCAAGACTCAGGCTTAAGGGGGTTAAGGGATATTGAAGAATAAGTACAGGCTCATGCATCAACTTCACTACACCCAAATCTAGCTCATTTGAGAAGACTGTAAGAGTCCACACGGACTACAATTTGTGCTGCCATAGCTACACCTTTTAACAGGTCTTAGGCTAGCTGGACATCTTTGGTGCATTTAAATGAGATGCAGAGAAGGTGCATTAGGTCAGGCAACTCCTTCCTAGCACCTCCTCCATTAAGTTCTTTGTGACTGATCTTTCTATATGACACCTACTTGGAAACCTCTACTATCTTGGCAAAAATACTGTAGCAATTAATAAAAACTGTGTTATGATACAGCTTTTTAATCAGTGTAAGATATTTAATGCAGAAACAATAGCATTATTACCACACGCAGTGATTTTAGTGGAATAGAGGAGAAACATCTCCTTTCTCAGTAATGTATTGAGCTGTAAATTGGGGTTGTCATCTGTCTGGAGGTAATCAATACAGTCCTGATTTGACAACCACAGAAAGGGAAAAAGCAATTGTCCTAACTCTGTACAGATTAAACAAATCTAAGTTCTGTCAGCAAATGGCCAACAATCTGCATAAAGACAGCAGGCAAATGCAGAAATATCTTGCTTTTAATCTGCTGAGATGCTTCTCTTGGTAACAAGGTATAGGAGAATATGAGAAGAAGAGGTCTCTTCTACCAAGAAAGGACTTCATACCATTACTGAATCCCCAATGCGAGATGTTAACAGAGGACCTATACTGACACTACCTTCTTAAAGATGGTGTGATTTATGTTGTTCTCAGCTCACAAAATGACTTTTCTATTTTTATTGCAATACAAAGAACCACAGAGAATCTTTTACTACAAGTAAATGTCAAAAGGACTGCCACCGCATTTGTATAAAACCATGATTTATTATGGTTATTGCACAGTTGTTATGGAGATGAGTTCTGTTTTACTTTTCTGCTTATCTTTACTAAGAACTACAGGATATGTGATTCAGTAGAAACAGCCCTGAGAGAAAAGCTTGCAAAAGCAAAATGTGTCAGAAATATGAAATCACCCTTCCATCATGATGTCATAAAGAAGGCTGCAGATGCATATTCTCTGCCTATTCCCCAAAATCCCACTGGAAGTTTATATGACTTTATTGCTTTGCACAAAAATTCAATTTATACAGCCTTGATAGCATTTTCCATGATCATTTAATTCTAATTTAAATTCAGAGCAAATTTTTCAAGTGGTGTAAGAATACTATAAAACCCAACCTCCTTCGTTTTTCTGAGAGAATGTAAACAACTACAGCTAGGGCTCAGAGTTATCTCATAGTTACCTATGGAGATTTTGTCCATTAGGATCAAACAGCATCAGCAAAGAGCACTGATAAGAATATACTTTCCAAATACTCAATGAATAATGTATACCCCATCGCTTCTGTGGCAGATATATTCCCAATTAAGTATGCAAAGCTATAAGAACTTGCTTAGTAACAAAATCCAGTTCCCACTGGATTAGTCCTGTGCCAACCAACATGGAAATAACAAGCCAAAGCTCACAAAATTATATTAGTATTATCCACCTTTAATGAAATCATGGAGGTGCCTAACTGTTTTAATAGGTTTATACATATATTTCTATTGTTTTATAATGTTGTTATACTATTTTTCCTTCTGTCTTCCTCCCCCGGACTCCCTCCTTTGTAGCCTTTTCTCTTAAAAAAAGGAGAAGGAGAAGAAGAAACCTACCTGTTACATTTCGAATTACATGTTGTTTTTGGTTTGGGTTGCGGTTTTTTATGATTCACATTAAGTACATTAAAATTATAGCATGATTTTATCTACATTCCTTGCTTCTCATTTTTGGGCAAAAGAATCTCTGTATCTTTAAAAGATCTGCAAGCAAAACATGAACTATAGCTTCTGGGACATAACGTCCTCATCCAACATTCACAAAAGAAACTAATACACAAGATATCCAGAGATGATGCACTTTAAAACTATCAGACTACAGAGTTATAGTCAATGTAATCAGGTAGAAATAGCTTGTATTGTTGGCTTGTCAATATCAATTTAGACCACCCAGTGGTTCTTATTTATTTTTTATCATTGATTCTGCAACTTTCCTGCCCATATCATACAACTAAATTCCTTCTAGTATGACAAAGCCTTAAGGATTTATAGACATTCCTCAAACTGTAACAAATTGCTGTTCTTGTTAGGGTTCCAGCTACAATCCCCATCGGAAAAATGTTATGAGAGAGACACTATCAAAGTGATCTCTGGCTGCTGATCCAGAAATGAAGACAAATCATTTTTAGTTAAAATCAAGAAGGGCAGAAATAGTAGTAGAGTGAAGGAATTTATTAAGTTACAGTCATTTATCAGAAATGAAGAAAATTAATTAAAAAACTGTAACTGTTTAAAAGTTTTGAAGGTCTGTAAATCCTTAGTTTAATACTGCAGCTAAGAATCCCTATTTACTCATTAAAAAACATACATCTGGGATTATTTTGTAAGAAAGATTCAGCTTCCTTCTCCAGAAATCAGGTCACATAGAACCACAAGATAAAGTTTATAAACGAAAATGATTTAGCATCCCAGGTTTGTTCTTGGGGTTTTTTTTTGGGTTTGGGGTTTTTTTTGGTTTCTTGAACATAACAGACTTCACTATTATGTTCAATACAGCTGAGGAGCATCAATGGACCTCCATATATCAGGAAGATGTATAATTGGTATAAGTAACAAACAGAGGTTTGCGGTTTTTCACTCTGTGCAAGATACCAAAAGATCTGTTTAGTGAGACTCAGCTGAATTAACTGAGACTGGTCCTCATCATAGCTTCTAACGATGAAATCCAAACAGAAGAGAAACATGGACGCAGTCTCCAGAGGGATCCACTGAGAACAGTGTCTTAGTAAAAAAGCCAGTGTTTGACACCAGAAAGAAACATCAAATAGAGCAAAACTCCACATCCACAGGACTACGGCCTTCACTGTTGCTGTTACATTTCCTTTTGCACCCAATGTGCTGCCAATGATCTTCCCTTTCAGTTCCATGGAACTACAGAGATGACTAAATATAACTGTCTAGAATGCTTAAGCAACAGAGGAAAATGATACACAGCAAAGGCTCAGTGAGGGTTTTTACCCCGAGTCACTTACCTTCAAACAAACTCTGAAGAAGTAAGGAAAGGCAGCCAAGGTCCCTCCAAGAAGTGAGCTCTTTCCCTCTTGTGGAAAAGTTAATGAGTGTTGAAATGGCCCACTGTGGAATCTGGGGGCACGACAACATAACAACAAAAAAAACCCAACACAGTCCCTCCTTTGAGTTCACCAGTCTTTATGTCTTTGGAGTAGACAATAAGGTTAAACACTTAAGGTTGAAAAGACCAAATTATATCCATTGCTGGTATGCCAGTTACAATAGACTTATGCTGTCAAATCCCATACTTCAGCCTAATAAAGCTGGCCTCCAGAAATCACGAGGAAATAATTTCCTTCCTCTAACTCCTTTCACAATTAACAAAGTGAAATTTAGGAGGTCAATAGCCTTATTCTCTTTTCTCACTTAAAACCAAGAGCAGCAGGGTTGTAGTCATCAGTCAGATTAATTTCTAAAGGATTTAAGAGAGACACTATGCAAAACCAAGACTGCTGGATACTAAACAAGAGGTTCCCCCGACCTCATCATTTCCCCAGTTAATTTTCTGTTTCTTTCCCTCTACATCTGTCCAACTCTGCTATTCAATTGAACAGATTTTTTTCCTACCTTTTTTCCGATTCAGTTCTTCTCCCCATGCTATTTTCTCAACATGAAAATGAACAATTTGTTAGCCAGACAAAATTCTTGGAAAAAATATTTGTTTCCTCACCGTAAGATGCTCATCAGAGACTGTATTCATTGCATATGGGCCCCCACACTGGTTTACATCATCATTTGTTTCCACAGCAAACAGAACCTGTCTTACTCATTACCCTACTGGAGACTCAGTTAGTTGAGAGAATCCACTACAGCATGAACTCCAACACAAGGATTTGTCTGTAGAATTAATCTCTCATTTTTAAAGCAGCCTCACTTTCTAGAATTCTGTGAGGAAAAGGAAAAAGAAACTTGAGGGGAAAGAATAATTAGTAAGTTTATTGTTAAAAGAATTTATGTTACTTGCTTCTATATTTAGTACTGTAAGCATACCCAAGCAGCAGTTCAGGCCTCCATCACACAGAATAAGCTTGACCACTGCCACAGAAAAGTAATATTTCAATATGAGGCTAGAACAGGCATACGAATCAAAACCAAACAAGCTAGAAACAAGACTTTTCAGTCAAATCTCATGAGTCCTCCAGTGAGAATAAACAGTACTGTGAATGCGATGCTCAGTAATGATCTTCTAATACAAGAATCTTAGACCTTTTTGAACTTCGAGAGTTTGAACAACTGAACTGAATTATATTCTGCCTTCTAGCACCTTGCAGCTATCACTCATTCTAATGCAGAGGACGTTCCCTGTTTATTTGTGACTGCAAAACATCAATGTGAATCACACAACCATTCCAACACACTAGGGTCATGAGGTCACAAGGGATCACTTCCCATGGATGAGTTTTCTAATTCTATTTTAATGAGGATAGCTTTTTTAATCAATTTTGTAAGGCTGGTTAGCTTCTAGGTTTGAAGCATGCACACAAGTCAGTTTAAGCTCCGGCCTCCGTTTTGGCCAAAAACCTCTCAAACCATCAAATGACCATTATTGCTCACTGCTGTATCACCCACTTATATTTTGTCTAACCTCAATATCCAGAGAGCAAATAGGAGACCTTTAAGATTCTATCATCTGGAATGTAAAAAAATAAAACGAGATGAGAATAAAGAAAATAGATGCTCCATTTTTTTCCTTGTAGCTCTGAATAATACTTCAGGGCAGGTAAGGAAAACATAGACTTCTGGATTTTTTTTGAATACGTCAGTGGTTTCAGCGGACATTTCCTTTGTGATTCTTCAGCTTCACTTACCAGAATAGTGCTTTGTAATATCTGTTCTTTACGTTCTTGGAGCTTTCATGCAGGAGATTCAGTATCACCTCCAAAATCAATATGAAATGTCTAATTATGCTGCCATGCAGAATGAAAGAACTTTGGAGAAAAACTCTGAAATTACTTTTAGTACACATTGAAAATAAGAGCTGACAAAACATTTCCATTTTCAATGGACATTCTTTCTAATGGAAATTTTTATTAAAGTATGACAACCATGTGAAAAGGGATGTGTATTAAGTAATAAATGCTCAGAAGTGACAAAAAAAGTTAACCTTTACTGTAATCTATAAAATCTTGTGTAGGGAGGGGGAACTAGTAAACGTTCATAAAAGTAGCTTCAAAATGGCAACTTCAAAATCAGTTTTCACTCAGAGTTTGTATTATGGATGCAAATAAAGGCCACACCATATATTCATTGACAAATATATTTTAAAGTGTTACTGTTTTTCAAGACAAAGTTATTTATGCTGGCTCCTTACCACATTTTATTTTATTGCTTGACCACTCACAAGCAACTTAGATAATAAACGTACACATACCTCTCTAGTAATTTTGCACATGTTCTTCTTAATTAAAAGAAGCATGAAAAACTAAAGATTATAGAAGTTCTTACACTACTGTAACATCCCGATTGTTTAAATATTACAAGAACACATTCCATTCTTTACAGATATTAACTATTAGGCTGCCATACGTATTAATAGTAGTCTAAGATTTCATTTACAATGTGCCTAATTCTGTGTATTAAGAATACATTCTGTATAGTTGGTCTAGTTCACAGTTTTGCAACTCACTCGTTTGATTTCTAAAATAACAAATTCTTCAACTGTGTAATTGTGAAGGCAAAGTAAATCAAAAGAATAATTTCTTCAGGTATTGTTTCTTAGAAAAATTTAAGAAAAAATACAATTCTTCAACACAATTTGTCATGGTTAAGTTTAATTCAGACATTTTAGGCAGCTTTACTACCATGTAATGAAAGTGTTAAGTGAGCGTTTCATATCCACAAATATTTCACATTTTAGTCTTGCATGTTATCACCTGGGGCATTTTTCTTATTCAAAATTCTGCCTTTGCCTTTGAATTTTGGGTGTGAATAGAGCTACAAATGGAAAACGAAATTTAAGGGAAATAAAGAATACAACATTATGAGATTCATAGCTCTCACAAAATAATGACCTGGTTCTGCAATCATTACACAAGCTCTTCCATGCATAAGTTGTCCCACTGAGTTCGACTTACCACAAGACTTAAACATACAGATTACAGACGATTGTGTATTTAACCTCTCTTTCACTTAACAAAGACTTTCTGCCATGATTAGATTTCAGCAGATGGTTAAACTCATAGTGAATTTTCCCATTACTGCAAATACAATGTCCACACATTGATAACTTCAAAGACCGAACTATATAAGTGATATTATTGGTCAGGTTCATGAAGAGGCACAAGCCTTACTGTTATTTTTCTTTTCTTCTTTTTCATAGAAAAGTTGCAAGTTTTAAATAGAATACCAACTCCCAGGTACCAATTAAGATCACAGCTGACACGAATACCAAAACTGAATAGACACAGAAGCTGAATCATTCTTTCCAGTACAGAAATTACCTCTCCACAGGCAAACTAAAGTGCACCACTATTAGCGTGCAGAAAACAAACATGCCTGACTTGCAACTCACTCCATTATAAAGGTACAGTAAATCCATTTTCTTCTCCAATATTTATCCAATAACATTTAAAATGCTTAAGTCCTCTGAAAATAGGAAACTTCACTATCTTTTGTTTTACATTAAAACTTCATGGTCAGATCAACAATTCTAAAACCACTCCCTTTATTGTAAAAGTTGCACCTGTTTGGTAACTACACTGCAGATTATATATGGAAAAAATACATATTGCTTCCCAATGGACAAATACAAGTGCAAAAGAATCCATCTCTAAGTAATTCATTTCAGTGAAGGAGAGCCATACTGGGGACAATGGAGATTCCACAAAAAAGGTGGCTCTTACGTGGGAACCTTTCCATTATTCAACCAAACTTCCCACACCTGTAAAAAAGGATGTTGCTAAATTGTCTTCATATGTTTTCTGTCGTTCTGACTTCCGTTGACTATGCATGTCTATTGGGTTTGCGTGGCAAGGATTTTGTAGACGGGAGGGTTAGAGGGGGGTAGCTTCTGTGAGAAGCTGCTGGAAGCTTTCCCTGTGTCCAACAGAGCCAATGCCAGCCAGCTCCAAGACAGACCTGCTGCTGGCCAAGGCTGAGCCCATCAGCGATGGTGGTAGCGCCTCTGGAATAACACATTTAAAAGGGAAAAAAAGCCCAAAAGCCTTTTATTTTCTCTCCCCTGTCCAGTTGAGGAGGGGAAGTGATAGAAGAGCTGCGTGGTGCTTAGTTGCTGTCTCGGGTTAAACCGAGAATAAAATGCCATGACTGACCAGAGTGTATGATTGACAGTCAACCACCATTCTATTTGCCCCTTCTGATGGCAGAGTAAAGCATTCAGACCAACAGCTGAGCCACATGAAGGTCAAGAATCCTGTTTTAGATATAATATGTCCAAGTAGCTGTCTTTATGATCTTAAATCCTCACATAAATAATGCCACTAGTTACAGAGAGAGAACTTAAAACAGCACTTATTTCTCCAGAAAACAAAATGTCAAAACCTGATTATTTAACTATGTGTACTAATTTAGACAGTCATAGCTTTCATATAACTTTTCTTCTACCATGACTAAATATAACTTACAAAAAGAAACAAACAAAAAAGCATGGAAAAAAAAATCTCCGCACATATACCCCTTTCACTTTTACACTAGAAGTGAGCTCTTGACTCAAGGAAAAAAGAAACAAAGTACTTTTGCTTCACCACAGGTTTGTTACATCAGTCCAGTAACTTCCTCAGAAGTACCAGTCAAATTTTTTCAAGTTACCTAGGAGTTCTTTAAGGGTTTTTTGGTTTGGCTGGGCTTTTTTGGAAGCAACTAATATGTTTAGATGAAGAACCATATACCAATTGCTAGGTGGCATAATAGCATATTTTTATTTGATGTTCGGCTGTTTTTTATCTGAAGAAATTGTGCTTGTAGCAATACCATTCCTGTTAAAAGAACTCACAAACTCATTTCATTCCACAACTGCACAGCTTTTATAAACTGACAGCAGCATTACAGTTCTCCAAACACACTCCATTCTCATTAAATGACTAATCTAAAACCAATCAACCAAAACGCATAGAATAACTGCACAGAATACAAATGTTTTACTCCCAAAGTGGAACTCAAATTAAAGTAAATCACAGCTATAGCTCAGATCTGAGTGACCACCCTTCCAAAATAATTGGAGCTACAAAAAATAATAGCTAGAAAAATCAAGTAGTAAGTTTCCTTAGTAGCATCAGATTATTACAATCAATTACCCAGGTAAATGATTAATATACTTACAAATTTCAAAAACAACATTATGTAGGCAACAATTATAGGCAGTTAACAAATTTCTAACAATACTGGAATAAACAGACTTTGTTAAAAATAAATGTCAATATTGAATAATTAAAATTATTTCTACTTAGATGGATATTGTCTGAAGACAAATTTTATGTTTATCTAATTCCTATTATAGCACATATCTGCAAATAAATAGAATAGTAATCCCTAGAAACTGGTTGAACACAAAACCTGTACATTACCTTGCACACCTTATTTTAAATAATATCTCTACCTGCTCTATTCCTTGGTACCTATTTGAACTGTTCCTTCCTTAGATCCAATATAATACACCTACCTAGGATGTGCACTAAAATGTACATAAATCATACCCACTAATAAGTTCCAGCAAACCTCCAGCTTCAAACAAGTAGCTCATACATAAGAATTTCCTTGGTTTTTTATCTGCAGGCTACATGGCAAATTCAAAGACAGCACAAGCAGTGACAAGAGTGATGTTGACACAAAAGGTCCCAGTCCATGGAAGAAAAGACAACATCCATCCTTCCCTTACTGTCTCCAGAGCATGCAGGATCATAGGGAAGAAAGGATAAATTAAAGCAATCTTAACTGCCGCTCTCCCTAATACTCCCCATTGACTGCTTCTTTCCCTTGTAAGGTGCATCCTTCTGTCCCCTGACATTTTTCCAATAAGCTAAACTGGTAAACCAGCTGAAAGATGGTATAGTTGTGTACTCCTCTGTACACGAGTACAAAGCCACATAAGTTGAGAAAATTAATTGTCTTATAGCCTACTGGGGATCTAAACATGAACCCTAAATTGGGGGCTGGGGAGGAGGGAGGTGGTTGTTGTTTTGCTTTTAAATAAGCAGAACACATTGGGATTATTTGCAGCATGTACAAACATTCTTCTACTTCCATCTTTCTCCGTTCCTAGTCTGAACCCTAGCAGTGCACTACTTAGCCAGCCCTCTAGCTGTCCAAGGAGAATAACATTATGACGACATTCAGAAACTGAAAGTTAAGACATCAGAAAAACAGAACCAGCAACTGTCTAAGAACTAGGGAAAGGAAATGAAAGACATTAACACAGGTGCCTAAGGGTCACAAAAGCATATCGAACACATGACTTTTGAAACCACCTATTTCTATCATTCTACCTGAAAAACAGTGGAAATTAAAGTGCTGAGTCTGTATTGTAGAAATTTTTATTAGTACCTTCAGTCATCTTTAAATACCTTGGAAAAAATTTTCTGTGTTGCACTAGCTTTTAGTAAGATGTCTACTCCTAGGCGGCCATTTGAAAAGCAAACAATTTAGAAAGTGTACTCTATGAAAGGTTTCTACCTTTATTTTTCCCATATCTAGCCATTGCAAACAGAATCTTCTTATAAAGTTTCTTCAAAGCACTCTAAGCTGTTTAAAACACATCACTCACTGTGATGAGAGCCAATTCAGTATCTAAGACCATTCAAGTTGGGTTTGGGTTTTTTCAAGGCACAGTATATGGAAGCTCAAAATGCATTAACCAGCCACAGAAAGGGCAATGGAAAAAAAGGAACCATTTACCTCCAAGTAATTCTAGGGTCTGCAAAAATTAAAAAATCATGGCATTGTCTCCGACATTCTCGATAGTCAACCCTGGAGACTTAAGTACCATAGTTTAATGGGAATATCAGACCTTGATCCTCTGCTTCACAACATTAAATTGTTACGCGTCCAGTCAAAACCATAGGTAGAAAAATAAACTATGTAATGTACCAAGACCCCCATTCTGCCACCTGAATCATCTTCTCTTAGTAAATCACCCATGGAAGCCTAAGTGAGATTGCGGGGCTGGGAAAACCTTTGTCTTTTGTACGTGAGGTTGCTCAGTCAACAGGTAACAGAAGTTTTGTTTCAAAAAAATATTATATTAAGAGCATTGAAAAACTCATCTTCTCACTAGTCTGGGCACCCTAACAGTTTATCACAAGTCCTGAAAGAATATGGAATCCAGTGATTTGAGGGGGGCAGAATCCAGGCAGGGATATAGAGATGCACGTAATTAAAACTTTCATAAATCCCAACTGTTATTTTCCAAACATGCATGTTTAGGCTTCTCTCCATACCGATGTTAACGTTCAGTATAAGATTTTAAACTTCCCAGAATTATAATCAGGATTATGTAATACAGCCTATGAGGCTAATAGATAAATCTTTATAATTTTAAGTAAAACTTAATGAAATATGCACACGTATTTGGGTTTGGGACAGATTTTTGAAGATCCTGTTTTTTCATCTGAGCATTTCTTTCTGTTAACAGAAATTGTATGACAATTTGGGGGCATAAAATCAAGTTTACCTTTGGATAACTTTTAATACCTGATCCCATAACTGGCCTGCTGCTTTGACGGCCTTATTGATGATTCCATTTTTTTCAGAATTGTATGTCCACAGCTGGCTCATTTGAGCAAGGCTACATAAAGTTTTTATAAAGGTTTTGATATTCTGAATTTATTGGGCGGGGGAATAAATAACTTTGAAACTTAGAGGAAGAATAGTCTCCCTTTATTTTAAAAGTGGAACCTGAAGTTCTCTCATTCTGCTATTGACCTGCTGTAGAAACTTCCTTGGACAATTCATTTCAGAATTCTATTTCTCCATGTGTTTAGTGGGGGCAATAAATGATGTTCGCCTTCACCACTAAATCATTTTTAAATCTACAAAGTATATACTGAATGAGCAAACAGGATTTATAAATAATAGCAAGCCATCAACCACATAAATAAATGCCTAAGGTTTTCGTCATGATAATTTTTTTTCTTAGAAACCTACAGTTATATGGATCTAATTCATGAAAATATTTCAAGGTACTCCATGGACACAATTTATAGTTCTGTAGTTGTCTTGCAAATGAACAGCTCATCATACATTCCTTTGTTATACTTCCAACTGGTTATCTTAAATTGTCCTGTGTCTGCAACAAGCAGTTCCAAACATTTGTGATTACAAAATCTTAATTGCCTCTTTGTAAATGTTACAGAAACATTGCAAAGAAAGACAAAATAGACAAGCAGCATTTTTAGATTAATTATTTCTCCCCATCCCATCTGTTACGTTTTAACAATTCTGCTAAATAGACCCTCCTATGCCTTACTAGTATGTTCTTAAAATAACACTATTAGTGCTTCCTTTATGAAAGCTTTAAGTTAATATATAGATATTAAGCTGATGTAAAATACCTAATCTCCCATGAAATGGAGCAAGATTAATTCACATCACTGAAAAAATATAGCCTACACTGTTTCAAAAAAGTCTCCTGTTCCTGGTACTCTGTAACCCAAGTGCCCTCCAATAAAATATATTGATGGCATATGTGCATCTCTATATGATTTTATAGATTAAGGAGGCCAGTATCAAGGAAGCTAGTAATAATACATAGGTACATATTAGTATTAGTATATCACTGGTACAATTTCTTGCTTTGGAAGAAATGTGTTTTATTTAAATAATGAGGGAAGGGGATATCAAGCCATGCCCCTGAACACCAAGTAAAGAAACATAAAGAAGTACAGCATGGGATACTTTCAGGTAGATGCTCAAAAACTAGGCTGAATCACATTCTTTATAAAAAGTATTTGGACCTTATTCATTTAATCAATTATTTAATTACAAATAAAACAAACAATGTTACAGCTATGAACAGCACAAATACACTTGGAGGCCTTTAACGGGTAAATACAATTATATACTGTTATAAAACCTAGCACAGATCTTCTCAGCCCATGGTTCAGAGCACTCAGATACGCTTTTGGAAAAGCATAAACAATGCAAAAACCTATAATTGCAGTGTCAGTCACGGTGTCCATACAGAATACCAAGCACAAAATCATATCTTACTGGATTTATTTCCATGAGTCTTCAGCAAAATAAAAAAACTACAAAGCCAACTGCAGAAGCACAGCGTCCTCTGCTGGGAAAACTGACTTAGGTTTCTTACCTGAACATAAGGAGAGAAAAATCCCGCGACTCTCATAACCAAAATTGAGCTAGTTCAATCAATCATTGTTGCAAAAATCCCGTTTTTCACAACACACATAAAAATAGTAGGAGACAGAAGACCATCCTGGATATACTGCTTCAGTGACTTCTAACAATTCTGACTTGATTAATAGCTCAATAGCCATTACTTACATAATTCACCATAAGTGATCTTAAAATACTTTTTCATGCATACTGTCGTTATGGAAAATGACCAATGGAACTATTTGTCAAAGCTAACTAAAAGGGCTCTGAGCACAAATGATCTTAGTCTTTTTTCTTTTATTTTCTAAGATCAGAATTCAGCTACAAAATGTCCCATCTGTAATTTAGAGTGGAACAAGGACTGCAGCATAAGTCAATACCTCTGTCCGATTAATGGAAGTGATCAATTTGACTATATACCTGAAGAAGCTACAGCTGTCTCTTCTAGGAAAATAAGTAAGATACCACTTTCTAAACTGAGGTACAAAGAAAAAACCCACACCTACCCTGTGTGAATTCTCTCTCATTGCAACAGTCAACAGTGCAAGGGTGTAAACTTAACAAAATAGGATGCAACTATCAGAAGCATCTCTCCAATTTGAAAGGCATTTACATTTGAATGTTAAATATAGATTTTGAGGGGAAAAATGAATGAATTAATAGAAAAATATTAAAGCAAATAACAGAAGCATCAACCTCTAACCACAACCAATTAAAAAAACAATAGCTTTTTGTATATAAATGAATTCACAGGTCACATCCCTTATACATTGCTTCTATATTTTAAGACAAGATCAATAATAACAAACTCTTTCAGACAGCAAATGTCTTTTTTGCACAGAAATACTCCTTTATATTTAAGCCAGCTGAAAACGTTAATTTTTTTTACTTAGTTAAGTAACATAACACTGAAGTAACCTCACAGCAGTGATATAATGAAGTGAAATTAACTGTCTTCATGGACAGAATGTATTGCTGTGTACCAAATGTTCACTACTGATGCAGGGCAAACATCTTAGTTTTAGTTTGCTATATTAAAAGCCCCAACATGCCCTGATAATAAAAACTGACTACATAGCCAGAGTGGAAACAAATCTCTTGGTTAAAAGGAGCATGGACAGGACAGAACATAGCATGTACTGATCTGAAACACTGCAGAAGACAGCAAGGTAAAAACAGGCAAAAACAAATTGTCTTATTGTGTATTAGTTGTACCCCTAAAAAATGTCATCTGCTGTTCAGTTAAAACAGGCAAGAACCACCTTTTTTTAAGACAGGCTGGCAATGCTTAAAATCTTCAACTGTAGCGAAGAATCATATCGCTATAATATTGAATGAACAATGGATGATGGAAAGAGACTCACAATGTGTTAATTTGGCAAATTCATCTCCCTGGCAAAAGACATTCTACTCCAGCTCTTTCATTTTTTAAAATCTTGCAAATACCGTCTTGTTTGGAGTTCTTTAATTGGCTTGTGGAAATTATAACCTAGGTTGCTGCATTTAGTTAAATCAGTAAGCCAACATCTTTTTTAAAGCATCCTGGTTTGTATGGCTGTACGTGAAGAACAACTGAAAGACTAAAAATTGTCAGTAGCAGTATGATTTGGAATTGCTGACCATTAAAGCAGTGTGGTCATATCCATTTGTTTAATTCACATAGACATAATTTATAATGCCTCTTGAAAAAGATTCTGATTTAGTCCCAGGTCTGTGGCACAAGAGCTTACTGATCTGGATTTTTTCACATTAAAAATTATTAGCTGTCTTGAATCTGTTCTTTTAATGCATATATGATTTTCATGCACAGGTTCCTTTCATTCATGATTTCAAATTCATTCTGTTGTACATTATGCATAGTTCAGTAGCAAATGAAGGGAAGGCTCTGCTGGCAGATCAAAAATTCTAAGGCAGATACTGTTATACACATCAGAAGTCCAGCCTGCTAAAAAATCAAAATTGCTAATGATATCACCAGGAAAAAAATGGCCCATCATACCATTCTGCCTCCAACAGTATGGAGATGTAACTGTTTTAAATATTCTGTAGTTCTTCAGAATGCTTGATTTCTTGTATCTTACACATAATCATGATAAATCTCCTTTATTCCAAGAGTACATTAACTTTTCCAACCCTCAAAACGTGTCCTATGTCTGCCTTCAATCATGCGCATGCCCACATCATACAAAAACATAAAGCACTTTTGATCAGAGTAGGTACTTGATGGTCACAGGAGGAAGTATAGCTAGAAAGTTTGGGAAGAAATGTGGGAGCAGCTCGGAACACCTGGCATTTGTTTTTAAGAGTGAACCGTTAGAATTTGTTGTGCTGCATGTTCGCCAAGCCTTTGAAGAACTAGTTTTACAAGCTCAGGTTGGAGGATGGCCTTGTGTATGCCTGGGAAGATGTGGCTGAAGACAGTCACAACCAAGTGTATGGAATGTTTTTATCTTTAACTGTTCTGAGGACTGGCAAACATCGCAGCTGAGCCAGACATGCGCTCCTGTGTTAGTAGTATTGGCTGTATGCCATTAGTTCTTTCTAGATCTTTGTTGAAACATACATAAGTTTGATCTTTTAGTGAAATAAACGGAATCTTGTACAGATAGCTTGAGTGCTTAATTCAGTTGCCACACATGGTGAGCCCAACATGATCAAGAGAAAAATCTGACGTGATTAAGAGAAGAAAACGACGTGATCAAGATGAAAAGGGGTAATTCCCCTCCACTGCGGACATGACACAATCTAACAGGGAGAGTTCTGAATAGGTGGCCACGACTCCGAGAAAATCTGAGAAAGCAACCCCTGCGGAAGAGGTGAGTTGCGAGATTGCAGTAGCACGGGGCAATCAGCTTCCCAGGAGCATAAGCTCTACTTAAACGTTTTGCAGCAGATTTTACAGGCCTCTGGGTATAAAATAACAGAGGGACAAATTGCTTCACTTTTAGTATGGGTAAAGGATAACTGTAACTGGTTTCCCACAGAGGGAACTTTTGATACCAAGGTTTGGGGAAGAGTCAGGGAACATTTACAAACATGAAAAAGTTTGGCATTTGGTGTATCAGAAAATTTAATTGTGACATGGAAATTTATTTATACTGCGCTGGTGTGTTGACAGCCAGCAGAGAAAATCATATCAACACAACCTGATACTGCTTTTGAGGAGACAGTTTGTGAGCAGGCCACTAATGAGCAGGATTCTGATTCCGATAATAATTCTTTTGAATCAGGCAAGGTGGACTCCGAAAAAGAACCGGATTTATATCCCTCCTTACCGCCACCACCCGCACCAACACCGTTAACGTACACACCCCGCCGGCAGGCAGCAATGGGCTCCACGGGATTGCCGGCCCTCACCACTGCATACAGGTCCCCGCCACTGCCTTCCATGCCCGCCGCCCCCCGCCACCCACCCCAACCGCCTGGTACTCCCTCTCCAGGGTCTGCAGAACTTAAAACAGAACCTGGCTTTGCTGCACTGCCTGTATCTCCTTCTTGTGCTAATCCCTCTAATTCTATGTCTCTGTCTAATCCTGTGGCTCCTGCTTTACAGTGGTGCAGAGAAAAGACTGTAGTGCCTTCAGCTCCACCTTTAAAAGACTTCGATGCTAAATGTGACTATTCACTTAATGATTTGGGAAAAAATACATGTAGCCTGATGCAATGCTGTCGAGAAAAAGATCTACAGCAAGGAGATACCATGTTTACTTTTCCTGTTATATACAAACCCCAGAATCCACCACAGCATGAGGGTTTACCTTATGGAATGAGAAAAGAATTACAGAAATCAATTCATGAAAAATGGGTTACAGAATTCATTTACGATGGGAATAGTGGAAGCAATTGGAGGCACTTATACTATGACTCCTTGGGAGTGGAAATTGCTTATGAAAACGGTGTTGACTTCTGCTCAATATGGCAAGTAGAACACAATAATTTGTCAGTGGAACAAATTATGGAGAACTTGTCATCAGGGATGGCTACAGATCAAAATATGTTACAAGGAACATGCCTTTACATTACACCTCAGGCACAAGCAGCTTTGCCAAAGCAAGTCTTTGATCAAGCTGCTTGTATTGCGATCATGGCTTTACAATGCATACCCGAAACTGGGCAAAGTATCGCTTCGTTTGCCTCTATACGACAGGGCTCTCAGGAACCGTACGTATCTTTTATTGAGCACCTTCAAGCCGCGATAGCATGGCAAGTAGAAAATCTGGAAGCTGAAAAAGTGTTATTTCAATTGGCTTATGAGAATGCAAATACAGACTGTCAGGCTGTATTGAAAACTGTTAGAAGAAGAGCTACTGACGTTGGGGAATATATTAAGATATGTCAAAATGTAGGGACAGAAACTCATAGAGCTAACATGTTAGCTGCTGCACTGTCACGACAACTAAATGTTAATCAAGTTACTGTTACATGCTTTGAGTGTGGAAAATTGGGACATATGGCTCAGCAATGTCCTAAACGACAGAAATCCAAACATGATAAACCTCCAAATCAGTTGCGCCCTCATTGTAGTAAAGGCTATCATTGGGCGAATCAACACAAATCGAAATTTGATGAAAAAGGTAATCTCTTACAGGGAAACTACAGGAGGGGTGTGAGAGCCGGTGCCCCACAAACCAACAGGGTCTGGAATTCAGTGCAGGCACCACTAACCAATTGGACTGCTACACCAACAAGCAGCCCGCAAGAACCATCTATGACCTCCAGCCCACAACTACAGGGAGTACCAGGTTGGATTTGGCAACAGCAGGCAACCTCTCAATGAAAGAACAGAGGATTTATATTGTGGGGACTGCAATATTCGGACCTTTGCCTGATGGCATGTTAGGATTAATAATTGGACGATCTAGTGCTACGACACAGGGAATAATTGTATACCCTGGAGTTATTGATTCAGATTATCAAGGGGAAATTAAAATCATTCTAGCTTCAATGCAAATTCCATGTACAATTCCAGCAAACACAAAAATAGCCCAATTAACAGTATCTTTGGTAGCACCAGGAGAACTTTTGTATTATAGTCACAGGAAATATAACACAGCAACAGCCGATTTTAAATTTGCAAATTGAGGGTAGAAGGTTTTCAGGATTGCTAGATACCGGAGCAGATGTTTCTATAATATCAAAAAAGGACTGGCCAACTTTGTGGCCATTGCAAATAGCTCTTTCTACAATTGTTGGTATAGGAGGCACTCGACAGCCCATGCGAAGTGCCAAACTTTTGTCAGTAAAGGGGCCTGAGAAGCATGAAGCATGGATTCACCCTTATGTAGTTGACTTATCTGTAAATTTGTGGAGCAGAGATTTATTGAAACAATGGCACATTACCCTAACCACAGTCAATACAAATTTATCCTAAGGGTCACTGATGTAAAACCCCTGCTCAAACTTATGTGGCTAACCTCCACACCTGTTTGGGTCGATCAGTAGCCATTAAAAGGGGACAAATTGAAATAAGCACATAAATTAATTCAAGAGCAATTGTAGCAAGGACACATTGTCACTTCAAATAGTCCATGGAACACACCGATTTTTGTTATTCCCAAAAAGTCAGGAAAATGGATATTATTGCAGGATTTCCGAGCGATAAATGCAGTGTTACAACCTATGGGGATTACTCAGCCAGGAACACCAAATCCTGCAATGATCCCTAAAGAGTGGGAATTACAAGTCATTGATTTAAAAGATTGCTTCTTCACGATTCCTTTACACACTGATGATTGTGCACGTTTTGCCTTTTCAGTGCCTAGTGTAAATAACACTGAGCTGTGCAGTGTTATCAGTGGACAGTGCTACCTCAGAGCATGATGAATAGTCCTACTGTAGTTGCTGCAGCTATTCAACCGAGCCGAGATGCATTTCTAAATGCTATAATATATCATATGGATATTTTACTTGCAACAGAAACAACACAGTATTTGGAAAGTGTTGTGCAACATCTTGAATATTCTTTGCAAACCTTTGGACTTCAAATTGCTACAGAAAATTTCAAAAGATGCTGCCCTGGAAATATTTAGGGTGGATTCTTACAGAAAGAACAGTACAGCCTCAATCATTAAAGTTGCAGACAGATACACTAATTCTGAACGATGCTCAAAAATTATTAGGAACAATAAGCTGGGTATGACCCATGTTAGGTATAACCACAGAGGAATAAAGTAATCTGTTTAACGTTCTGAGAAGTGATCCTGATTTAACATCACCACGGATTTTAACTCCAGCTGCCAAGGAAGAGTTAAATTTAGTTTCACAAAAGATATCTTTATTACAAGCCTATAGAAGGAACTTAACTTTACCTGTTGATATGTATGTAATACAAGGTCCAAAACAACCTTTTGCTATTACAGGACAACATGATAAAGTTGCGCAGAAAATGTTATATTTGGAATGGGTGTTTAACATTTTAAAGAAAACCGTTACACAGCCTTTAGAAATTATTATGACTGTGGTACAAGTAGCACAGTCACATACTCAGTGTCTCATTGGTTTTGATCCCGATACATTGTATCTTCCTTTTTCAAAACAAGATTTTGATAACCTTTTTGTTCAATCACAATCACTGCAAATCGCATTGGCTGCCCTTATGAACAAAATTTCTTTCTCACTGCCTAAACGTAAGTTACTGCAAAACCTTCATACATTAAACATCAAACCACAGACAACAGTATCAGATATTCCTATTGTTAATGCTCGTACAGTTTTCGTAGATGGCTCCGGAAAAACTGGAAAAGGTGTAGTTGCCTGGCTAGATAATGGAGTATGGCAGATGTCTGTTGTTTTGTTACAAGGTTCCACGCAGTGTGTGGAATTACAGGCTGTTTTACACACTCTAGCTTTATTTCCACCTGAACCACTCAATATTGTTTCTGATTCAGAATGTCATGTGTTGTACAGCGATTACCAGGATCTTACTTAAAGGAGAAAAATGATGAAGACTTATTCAACAAATTTTTGGAATTGCAAACTGTTTTAAATAAAAGAGCTTATCCTTTGTTTATTTGTTGCATTGGGTCACACACTGTGCTGCCAGGACCTTTGACAAAGGAAATGCCATGGCTGACTCTTTTACTGTTGGCACAGTGCAATTCCACTCTGCTGTGGCCTCTCATTCCTTTTTTCACCAAAATGCTGCAGCATTGCAAAAGATGTTTAATTTGACAAAAGCACAGGCTAAAGATATAATTTGTTCTTGTCCAGGTTGTCAAAGAGTTGCTTCTGCTGCAGTGAGCATTGGAGTTAACCCATGTGGTTTACATTCTAATGCTATTTGGCAAAGTGGTGTTACACATGTATCTGCCTTCGGCTCCTTGAAATTTGTGTATGTTTCTATTGATACCTTTTCGTCTTACATTTGTGCTACTGCTCATTCTGGAGAAAAGGCACGTGATGTTCAACAACATTAGTCATGACTCTTTGCAGTTATGGGGGTTCCTCAAACCATTAAAACTGACAACGGTCCAGGGTATGTAGCTAAATCTACTCAATTATTTTTGCAACAGTGGCAGGTATCCCACATGACAGGAATTCCACATTTACCTACTGGACAAGCAATAATTGAGCGTGTGCATCATGCCTTATAGTCCATGTTACATAAACCAAAAAGGGGGAATATGCCACCACAAGTACAGCTAGATAATGCTCTGTTTACTTCGAATTTTTCAAGTCGCTCACCAGACTCAATGGCCAGCACAGCGATAGATTGGCATTTTAAAAGTCCTGATTCTATTTCACACAGACCTAAAGTACTGTATAAGGATCCTTTTAGTGGACCTGGTTGGAATGGACCTGTGGAACTAAACACTTGGGGGGGGGCTATGCTTGTGTTCTTCTTCCCCCAGGAAAGAAGTGGATTCCAGCTAAACATGCGAAGCCATATCATGACCTGGCGAAACCACTCAGACAACCCAATCCCGCAGATGAAGACTCTGAATTTGAAGAGGAGAAACAAATGAGGAGGAAGCAGCGCATCAAGAATGAGAAGGCTATCACGTAGAGAGATTTGAAGAGAATGCAGCGCCTGAGCCATGGTGACCATGTAAAGAACCATTCCTTGCATAGTTTGAACCTGACACAGAATCACAAAGATTCAGTGAAGATACGTACTTCACATCCTTATGTTTTTATAGCAGTTCAATTTGTAGATGTTGTTTTACATAACCATGCTTTTGAAACTAATCTGAGTTAACTTTGGTATTTTAGCTGTTTTACTCATAAGACTACATCTGAATTAAGTCTTACAGTAATCATGCCAATGTGATGTTGTGCTGAATTGTGGATCCCTGTAAATATGACCAAATCATGGGAAGGGGAATCGGGATTAAGTCAATTATTTAAAGCGGACAATTAGTCACCCAAAATGTTTTATAGGATGGCTCATTGCCTTAATAATATCAGCTATCATTATTGCAGCTACTGCCGCTGTTGCTACCATGGCACTTGCAAAATCCGTTCAGGCTTCTCACACACTAGCTAATGTATTAGAAAATATTACGGCTGCAATGAATACCCACGTACAAATTGATCAACAATACTAGCACGATGGGAAGCTTTAGAAGCAGTGGTAGTTTGGCTTGGAGTGCATTAGGTTTGTGTGGCAAGGTTTCGGTAGTGGGGGGTTACAGGGGTGGCTTCTGTGGGGGGCTGCTGGAGGCTTTCCCCTGTGTCTGATGGAGCCAATGCTGGCCAGCTCTAAGACGGACCTGCCGCCGGCCAAAGCTGAGCCAACCACTGATAGTGGTAGTGCCAGTGCCTCTGTGTACAAAAAAAAAGAAAAAAAGAAAAGCTGGAGACAGGGAAGAGAAAAGGGCTTGTGGAACACACAGAAACAGCAGCTGAAGAGTGAGAACACGTAAGAGAAACAACTCTGCAGACACCAAGGTCAGTGAAGAAGGAGGGGGAGGAAATGCTCCAGGTGCCAGAACAGAGATTCCCCTGCAGCCCGTGGCGAAGACCATGGTGAGACCAGTTGTTCCCCTGCAGTCCATGGAGGTCCACACTGGAGCAGATATCCACCTGCAGCCTGTGGAGGACCCCACACCAGAGCAGGTGGGTGCCCGAAGGAGCCCATGAACCTGTGGGAAGCCCGTGCTGGAGCATGATCCCAGCAGAACCTGCAGATCTGTGGAGAGAGAAGCCCACGGAGTGGGTTTCCTGGCAGGACCTGTGACCCCATGGAGGACCCATGCTGGAGCGGTACACTCCTGAAGGACTGCACACCGCAGAAAGGACCCATGCTGGAGAAGTTTGTGGAAGACTGTCTTCTGTGGGAGAGATCCCACGCTGGAGCAGGGGAAGAGTGCTGCCACTGAGGAGGATGATGCAAAAGAGATAACGTGTGATGACCTGACCGCAAGCCTCATTTCCCACTTCCCTGCCCAGCTGAGGAGCAGGGAGTGATAGAATAGCTATAGAATCATGGAATCATAGAATCATTTAGGTTGGAGAAGACCTTCAAGATCATCGAGTCCAACCATCATCCATGCCCACTAAACCATGTTCTGGAGTACCTTGTCTACGCGCTTTTTGAATACCTCCAGGGATGGTGACTCAACCACTTCCCTGGGCAGCCTGTTCCAACGGTTGACAACTCTCTCAGTAAAGAAATTTTTCCTAATATCCAACCTAAACCTCCCCTGCCGCAACTTGAGGCCATTTCCTCTCGTCCTATCTCCAGCCACCTGACAGAAGAGACCAGCACCCACCTCACTACAACCCCCCTTCAGGTAGTTGTAGAGAGTGATAAGGTCTCCCCTCAGCCTCCTCTTCTCCAGACTAAACAGCCTCAGCTCCTTCAGCTGCTCCTCAGAAGACTTATGCTCCAGGCCCCTCACCAACTTGGTTGCCCTTCCCTGGGCACGTTCCAGCAACTCAATGTCTTTTCTGTAGTGAGGGGCCCAAAACTGAACACAGTACTCGAGGTGCGGCCTCACCAGTGCCGAGTACAGGGGAACAATCACCTCCCTGCTCCTGCTGGCCACACTATTTCTGATACAGGCCAGGATGCCGTTGGCCTTCTTGGCCACCTGGGCACACTGCTGGCTCATATTCAGCCGGCTGTCAACCAGCACCCCCAGATCTTTCTCTGCCAGGCAGCTTTCCAGCCACTCTTCCCCAAGCCTGTAACACTGCATGGGGGGTTGCTGTGACCGAAGTGCAGGACCCGGCACTTGGCCTTGTTGAACTTCATATGACTGGCCTCAGCCCATCGATCCAGCCTGTCCAGATCCCTCTGTAGAGCCTCCCTACCCTTGAGCAGATCGACCCTGCCTCCCAACTTGGTGTCGTCTGCAAACTTGCCGAGGGGGCACTCAATCCCCTCATCCAAATCATTGATAAAGATATTAAACAGAACGGGGCCCAACACCGAGCCCTGGCGAACACCACTTGTGACCCACCCCCAACTGGATTTCACCCCATTCACCACAACCCTCTGGGCTCGTCCATCCAGCGAAGAGTTCACTTGTCCAAGCCACGAGACACCAGCTTCTCAAGGAGTATGCCATGAGAGACAGCGTCAAAGGCCTTGCTGAAGTCAAGGTAGATAACATCCACAGCCTTTCCCTCATCCACTATGGTGGGCCCCTGGTGTCCAGCCAGGATCAACCCATCACACAGAGGTAGACAAAATGCATTACAAAATAGAACGAAATTAGATTGTGATTGGGAATTTCAAAGACAAGGGCTCTGTGTAACTCCTTTACAAAGGAATGAAAGTGTATGAGATTGGAATTAGGTGAAGGTGCGTTTGCTACTAATATTGCAGGAGACAGCTAAGATCTTGCACAGATATTATAAGATCAAATGGGAAATACAAAAAAATTACCAGAATAAGGTGTTTTTCAAAGAATTGTCTAATAGTGTTAAGTGGTTAAATCCAAAAACATGGTTTGAAGGTTTAAATCTGTGTATCTGAATTTCTATTGCTATTGGAGGGTTATTAATCATTTGTGTGTTTGCAGCAATCAGAATCATCTGAGGAGCACTACAAGGATTGCGTTGTTTCGAACCTAGAGTCCTCGCTGCCATCCTCATGAATCTGATGTTCCTAAACAAAAAAGGGAGATATGGGAGCAGCTCAGAACACCTGGCATATGTTTTTAAGAGTGAACCGTTAGAATTTGTTGTGCTGCATGTTCGCCAAGCCTTTGAAGAACTAGTTTTACAAGCTCAGGTTGGAGGATGGCCTTGTGTATGCCTGGGAAGATGTGGCTGAAGACAGTCACAACCAAGTGTATGGAATGTTTTTATCTTTAACTGTTCTGAGGACTGGCAAACATCGCAGCTGAGCCAGATCTGTGCTCCTGTGTTAGTAGTATTGGCTGTATGCCACTAGTTCTTTCTAGATCTTTGTTGAAACATATATAAGTTTGATCTTTTAGTGAAATAAACGGAATCTTGTACAGATAGCTTGAGTGCTTAATTCAGTCACTGCAAGAAAGACAGACTTTTTCTTAGCTTCCACCTGCAAGAGGGAGCTGTAGTGAAAGAAAAGGGGGCTCAGGCTATAATACTCAGAATATACTTAAAAGAGCAGTATCAATTCTTACCTGCTTACAGATCCAACGCTCCCTGACACTACCATGTACGACTTCAGTAAATAGCACCAGCAACTACCAGTTCAAAGAAAATTCTTTCCTCAAAGAATGCAAATGATGGATGAGTCTGGGTAACTGCAAAGTCCAGAAAAATCACACAGTTTCAAAATGTCAACAATAGAATTGTGTCATAAAGATCAGAAAGCAAATTTGCAGCAACAGAAGGCTCACAGCACAACAAAGAGTTTATGTTGTATTTGTGTAACTGTGTAGGAACTGGCATAGTGAATGAATGCACTTATATACCATCCAAGACAAAGGATCTACCGAAGACCAAGACATCCTCTTAGCTGCAATGTGATTTTCAAGATTAATTTTCATTTTTGAAGTTTCAGAGTTTCTTTTATGCAAAAGGAGGGATTCTACTGCTCTTTTCAAACTACTTCAGCTTTCCATTTTAATATGCTTTAAAATCCACAGATAAAAATGATATACCATAACTACATATTATTATGTGTTCAAGTGAGTGTCTGATTTACAGTTATGATGACCACAGCTCCATGTGCACATTGGCCAGTTGCACATGTGTTAATTTCATCTGTGCACATAATAACCCCATTTGTTTGCACAGCTGCGATCTTTATTTGCCTCAAATTTCCAAACTCTGTTTCCAGACTAGTTTCATTCTTTCATGAAAAGGACCCAAAAACTCATCTTAACCGTGACAGCATTCATGCAACTGAAAGTCAGCTAGGCACACAGCCAAAAAAATCAAGGACATGTACTTGTATATGCATACACGGGTAAATACTCTCAGATAAGGATAAAGAAGACTTTTTCCCTAAACCAGAACCAAACATTATTTCTCTGAATTAAATGGTAAATTTAAAGTTTGATTTTATGAGTTACCTTCCTCTTGTTTTTCATTTCTCAGCCTTAATGTGTTACAGTACAAACCTGCTATTTATTAAAGCCTAGTTAGGAATGCCTGAGCCTTTTCCCTATTCCCTCATTTTTTAGCAAAATGCAATAACTTCAAAGGGATTTTGATCTGCATGTAAGATCTGAATGACTTCAGAGCAGCACATGGGGACAGTGGACTACAGAGTGCCAGGGAGCAGCACTACGAGAGGGGAAGGTAAGAACTGAACAGGTGGATAAAGGGAGTGTTGTTCCTGGTGAGAACTGATGATGAAAATTAGAGCAGAATGTCAGAGCACGCTCAAAATAATGCCATTTGAGTACCTGCATAAGGACAAGAAATCTGAACGTGATACATAATACAAAATGATAGCAGTGGAAGGGCAAGTGGCAAGGTTCACCAAGAACTATGTGTCATCTGAATCTGGAAGAATAGTCACACTGCAAAATTCATATGTCAATCAATTGGCCAGGATTGCTATAATAGAAAAATGGACTAGCGTGTTTATTCCCTCCTCCTCACATATTTTAATTTCAATCAAAAACATTTAATTTACTAAACTCAGGTTTCTCGGGGAATTATGCTGGGACCTCTCTAATTCCTCCAGCTGCAATTCCCGCTAACTGTAACACAGTAACAAGCAGCATGACATTATTTGAAAAAGATATGTATAATGAACTGCTGGCAGAACAGCAAAGGAAATATTTATTTCATGTCCCTATTATGAATCTTCTTGTATTTATTTGCCACAATAAGTACTAACAATGATTGCTCAAAACTTTTCATTTCTACCTGACTGGAAGCTGTTTTCTTACTGGAATCATAGTTTTATTATTTCCTATAAATACAGCGAAAAACTAAGGTATATAATATAATGAGTCTAGGCTGATTGGCTGTATTAAATTG